>NW_005187637.1:586904-691225 GCF_000239375.1 Pundamilia nyererei | reverse complement strand
GCTCGTTACCACAATAATAACGTAGTTACTGTAACGCGTTACTTAATAACGCGTTAGTCCCAACACTGGTAGTTCTGTACTGCAGTTTTTTGTTACATATTAGCTGAATAATAGACAGTTATTGGCTACGTCTGTACTAGGCTGATATCAGCCCGTGTAACGGCCTCACCCACTTTATGAGGCTATCATTACTGCAGGTAAATGGGCATGCCATGTATATGTAGTTTTCCACGGCCTCTGCAGTAGGCCCTGAACAAGTGTGCTGGCCTGTGACTATTTTTATAGTATTTGTTTAGCAAAAAGTAGCTCCAGTGAAAATAAGGTAAAGTATATCAGTAGTTCAGGAAAGCGACTGTACACATTTAGCTACACATGAAACCCTTCTAATGATTTGATTGAACCCACATCTAAAATCTGGTAATACTTAAATTCATTCTGAACACATGATTACTTGTCAGATGTCGAATGTTTTGCATTCACAGTTGTCAGTTTCAGCACAGGACATGATAACAGATAATTGTTTGGGTTGTTGTTATGGATATCTCTTTCTTTTCCTTCCTGTTTGGCTCTTGTCGAAGCCAGGAATTGGCTGGCTATGAAGATGTTTCACACTCTTGGATGCCACCAGTTATAAATGTCCATGTGTATAAAGTGCTCAGGGGTTTATGTAACTGCTAATAGGGCCATTGATTATACTGGAGCCTAGACTAGTGAGAACTGGACAGCCAGAGTTGGAAAGAGGGCTTTTTGTTATGGGGGAAGGTATTGTTGAAGAAGGCCAGAGGCCCGAGTCATGGTTATCTCCTCTTTTAGGCTTGAATTACCATCAGTCTGTGCAGACAAACCTCTCACTCTTCTGCCTTTATGTAACTGCTCATCTCCTGCCACCAGACCATACTACACAACTTACTGTCACATGGAGCGAGCTGTGGTGTTACCCCTGCATAAAAAAAACTAACAACTTTTGTTTAATTCTGCAGTTAGATGCAAAATTTCAGGACAAATGCATCTAACTTGTTGCTCCAGTTATAAAAGCTCAAGGTTAAGGTTTGGAAGGGTTTTGCATTGTATTGTTAATCTTTGCATAACTTTCTGTTTATAAAACTTAGAGAATTTATCCTTTCCCAAACCACAGTCCAGTTACATCAGACCCAGTCTCTTCTTTGTCTCTTCTGGATTTTTCCAGAACTTTTTTTTGGCTGTGGAGCACAGACCTGGCTTTAATTCAGCGCTAAGCTCTGTCCTCTGAACGACACTTTCCATTATTATGGCCCTGTGCGCTGGCTGAGTAAACACATCCACACGAGTTGTTTTCTGTGTCTTTGTGTGTGATGTCATCAGCTCACAGCACTGTTAGTTCAAAACAGTATTTTTTTTAAGAGAAAGAAAAATCCTTACTGTTAAACTCGTGTTTTTATTTTTTGATTAAAAATGTAAAAAAGGACAATACAGATACATTTTACCAAGTTAGAGTAACAGCGGAGCTAATCAGACTTGAGCTTTAAGTGTCACCATAACAGGCGGTGTGGTTTATACCATCACAGGTGTTTTAGAGATAGAAATGCATTAGTATAATATTTTTATATATTATATTCTCTGAAAGCGCATTTGAAACCTATACATTTTGCTGTTTAACTTAAAATATCTAATCACTTGGCAGCACTTCATTGCATTTTAGGGAGATAACCTGCTGAACTACAAAATGAGAACCAGAATAGAGAAGAATGGTAATTTAAGTTCATACAGGCTTACCAAAATTGGACAATAGAAGACTGCAAAAATAGCGTCTGGTCTGATGGGTCTCAATTTCTGCTGTGACATTTAGATGTTGAGGTTAGAATTTGGCGTAAACAACATGAAAGCATGGATCCATCCTGCCCTTTATCAGTGGTACAGGGTGGCTGTGTAATTGCATGGGGGATATTTGCTAGTCACACTTTCAGTACCAGTTGAGCATAAACCACACAGCCTACCTGAGTAGGCTCAATTTAATAGAGCGCCTTTGGGATGTGAAGGCAGAGGGGGGTCCAGTGGCATACTGCACCTAATAAAGTGGCCGATGAATGTATGTTGATGACTTTATTACAGTGGTGGTGAGTTTCCTGCTGGTTTTGGCTAAAAACCAGTTAGAGGATGTCACAAATCAATCTATGTAGGAAAATCACTGATGTATCATAGTAGACTGAAGGTGTGTCATTGACTGGAAACGCATGCTTATTCTTTACTGACTTTAAACATCACCAGTTCAGCAGGTCTTTCCCCTTTTCTATATCTCTGCAATGCAGTTCTTTGTTATTTTTTTAATGTGAGTAATTGTACTGGGTCTAAATAAAACTTATTAATTCACATTCATTTCCAACTTTGCTCTTCAATGCACCATCCAGATGTCTCTTAGTGAACCTGATATATGCATATTAATCTCCTCCTTAGTGGTAACCTAAAAAGTATTGCAACAAGTCAAAATAATATATAAATCATGTTTAATCTGACATCAAAATGTTAAGGATAAAGTTAAGGCTAAATATTCACCAATATGCAAAAGATGTATAATCTAAAATGAAGGCAAAACTGTGTTTTGACACAAAATGGAATAAAATATTCTCTCTATTAGCTTTTGGGAGTTTCCTCTGAGTTTCAGTCAGCTTTGCTTTCAGTTTTTTTCCCCCAAAAAGCGATCCCATTGGTGCTTTATGGGATTTAGGTCAGGACTCTGGAAAGGGGCATTTTAGAGCTTTTATTTTCTCCATGGTGAAATATTCTGTCACCACCTCTGTCACTTTCGTTTTTTCGCTTGATTCGGCTGATCCTTTGTTTAAGATTCAATCGAACATTTGTGATAAATACAGTTCAGCTAAAACAGTCACAGAAATGACTGTCAACTCTTTGTTTTATTACGTTTTAGTTGGTTTTCCCCTTGTAGCTTAAATTTTGGGTCATTCAACCGTCTACTGCCTATTTGTGCAGAGTTAATCCTGGTTGTCTTTCTTATAGCTTATTCAGCATACTGCACTTTCTTTGAACCACTATTTGTTGATCCTGTTTCTAATCCTCTGTTAAATTAAATGGATCTTGTGATCTCTGAAGCAGTCCTTCCTGTTGTTTTTTTTTGGGGGGGGGGGACTCATAATCATGAGTCCAGTCTGCTGCTGGTCTTCATTGCTCTGCTTGTGTTCCTTCTGTTATAAGTCAAGACCTCTGTTTTTGAACATTTTGACAATATACTGTGAAAAGTGGAAGATTAGGTTATTTTCTGGTCTGGTGAACAGAGTGGCCTTATTTTATAACAATATTTATTGCTTGATTCCTGAGCTCAGTGGGTTGTTTTGCCCGTTTGTGGAGTTGTTTTTAATTAAATCCAGGGCACTTGTGGATGGAGATGGACAGAGTTAGTTGAAAAATCTGAACTTTTCCAAAAGAATTTTAATTTAAGAGGTAATGTTGTGCTTTTTACTTTAACAACCTGATTCATTAATTATTTACTTTTGGTGCCATTTTAATGTATTGTAAAGACATAATCCTTCTATTACTGTCTCAGTTAATGTGTAGCTACTAGTAATTAATTTCTGTCAATGTAAATAACACCTAAAGTGAGCCACAGCTGTTCTTTCTGTCCCCTAATTTTAGCCAGCTAATGTGGTGCTAATGAGGTATAGCTGCCTCTGAGGCTAGCGTCTCTATTTATTTCTGTTCGGTGTCAGTCACTTGTCATGGCATGAGTGCACCACCACCTGTGATTTGTGTCATTGAAACTTTGCTATTTGTTGCATGTTGTTAATCCCACCAAAGTTTATGCTGAGTCACTGTGAAAGCTTGATCATTCCTGGATAGCCAAGAGTCGCTGAAGGCCATATTTGCCGTGCGAGAGAATTTGACTTCAGGCTGGAATGACACTGACAGTAGAGCAAAAAAATGTGTGTCATTTAATCACAACTGATGGGAAAACACCTGTCAGAAGTTCCAGTCATGAATTCCCCGAACAACTAAAGGGTTACGGTTAAGACGCCTCTAAGAAAATTAATCTGTACTTGTGCTCCCTGTAGTCTTGTTTTTATAGGTTTTTACAAAGTGAGGATTCACCCATCTTTAAATTATTACTTTTTAAAGTTTGTTACTATTTGAAAAACTGCCAGGCTCAACTACTTAACTGGTAACTGGTAGTTAGCTGGTTAACATTTTACAACACTGACAACACTACAGCAAACATTATTTGGTATTAGTAATCCAGATTTTTTAGCAAATCATTGTAAACTACTAAAGTAAGTTAATGCTAAGCCTTTGAGTGGGAGACCCCATTTCTTTGGGTAAAAGTTAAAGAGACGGTCAAAAGTATATACTGTTTGTCTGAATGGGAATTGTTGCCAGTAAAGGGAAAATATTATTATTCGTGGCTCTACAGATGTGCAGATATAGTTTAACCTATTTTTTCTATATTTACATTTTCCAATGTAAAGCCTTGGCTCAAATTTGAAACCACAGATTCTGCCATGTGTCCCTTTTATTCAGTACTGGGGTCAAACATACACATCTCACAGCGAGTTGGACTTGTTCTTATATAACCACTCTTCTCCCTAATTCCTACCCGCTCTCTTCCAGTCCCCAAACCTCTCCTGCTTTCCCATTAAAGCCTGTATTCGTGCTCCTGTTGCCCTCTTCCTCCTGTCGGCTTGGGCACAGAAGTCTTCAGTTGCCCTCGTCCTGCCATACCACTCCACACCATTCCCCCTACACCCACTACTTCCAGTGCTTTTTCTTTCTTTTTTTCTACCTAATTGTACACCACAGTTTCATCATGACACGAAAGACTCTGAGGCTCATAAAAAGGTGTTTGTAGTATATTTGGATGCCAATTTGTGCTTTAATGCAGTGAAAATGATCAACCTGAACGCAAAATTACAACTGTGTGCCGTCTCAGTTCTTCTGGACTGTTTACTAACAAACACTGTTTTGCACTCTAATTATGGCCATCCTCTCTATAAATTACCAATACTCCACTGTTTTGCAGCACAGGGACCCAATTATAGGCTTATATTTTTTGAATTGCAGCCTTGCGATGATCATACAACTGTATAATGTCAGTCCTTTCTTGTTGTTTGATTTCTCCAACTTAAACTAGAATTATCCACGCATTAGTGCTTTTCTGCTGGACAGTTATTTTGTTCAGTGTGGGGGTTTTTTTCTTTTCTTTTTTGATCAGTAGAAGCATCTAGTCCAGTCTGTTACAGCGTGATCACTCAGTAAACTGATTGGCTGAGACAATCAAACTGTGATAATTAAAAGGAGGGAATGGAAAAGTTCTCTCTCCTTTTTTCTGCCTGAACTAGCTAATGTTTTGGAGCTGAACTGGCCTAGAAACTCAAACAGAAGAAAAGCCCCCCTCCCTCCCTTCATGAGGCTTTCTCACAACCCCTCTCTCCTTTGCGCCTTCTCTCACTCCGTCTCCCTCTCACTGACAGCTCCTGGTGGGATCTTTTTTTCTTCTGTGCTCCTTTTGCTCCCCTCACATCCGTTCTCTGGGTCTCTGCCTCTCTGCCGCTCTTTCCCCCCGTCTGCGGATTTTATGCCCGATGGACGCTTTGAACGCTTAACTTCGCAGTAAACTCTCCCTGCTTTTATCCCAGGCTACATCCAGCGCAGCGAGCCTTCGTATGATTAACATTCTCTGTACTGTCACCCACCCCCAAACCTGCGTTAGATGGGCTCATTGGTCCAGAGGAGTCTTTCTTCTTCCACTAATGTACGCTCTCTGTGGGAGTCGTGCCTGTCGAAGTGCATTGGCTCTGCACAGGCTCTCTGTCTGAAGCGTGTGTTTGAACTCAAGCTTCGTCCATGGGCTTTGAGGAGCAGCAGCCCTGTGAACCAGCAGCAGAACATAATGTAGACTCTGCAGCTATCAGTAGTCATGGTACATTGCTGGAGTGACTGTGCATTTTATGGATTCTGGATATTCAATCAAGCCAGCAGTAATTCCTTGTCCAGTGGGGTCTTTGCAACTGTGGACTTTGAGTGAAGTGGACTTTGTTTGGAAGAAGTGTCCTGACTGATGTGGGCTGTGCCAGACCCAGGCTCCTCTCCTTTCCTTTCACTGTATTTTTTTCCCCGAGAGACACACAAACAAATAGAGAGACCAAACAAATATTCCACTCCAAGCTGCACGCATGCGTGTCCCACTCATGGAGGTCATCCTTAACCTGGTAACTGCTGACATCTCTCCACTTCCTACCCCCAACACCACAGTGAGTCTCCACATGTGTATATAGTGTGTGAGGTTGTTTGTTATGTTTGTAAAGACTGTTTACAGTCTTGTAAAGGTGTTTATAGCGATATGGTGCTTGCTTACATATCAGTTAAAGTAGGAGTGCTGTGTGCACTGTGTCTGTAATAAATAAAACACAGATGTCATGCTCGAAAAAAGGATTTTGTCCTGAAGTGTTTTTGCAGTAGTGAAAATACTTTTTTTTTTTTTTTGCACTCTCCTTTCCTTAGTGTGTGCACTGATAGGCTTTGGCTGTATTATAGTGATTAGTAATGAAACTTTGTGGATTCAGCCATTCGCGAGTACATGTGTTGAGTAAACTGCCCCTTGTTCAGCATCACATGGAGTTTAGTAATTTTCCATATCCTGTGAATGGAGTTCATTGTTGCCACGCTGGAAACAACAAGTGGATTTTCATCAAATCATCAATTTCAACTGAAATCACAAGATGGTAATGCAGGGGAGCAGAAAGTAGGGTTGGGGTTAAATGTGGCACATAGTAGTCCAATGCACAAATGTTTTATATTAAAATTACAATAAATAAATATTAAATGCAGCACCAGACTTTTTGGGCCCGTGAACGTTCCACTAAAGGCCTATTTCACATATAACCTACCGCAACTAACTAAGTGTTTGACCGTGTGTTTGCACACAGTGTCAAATGCTCAAACGCTCGTAAATTCAGATCTGTTAATAAAAGATCACTCAGTACTGTTAAGCTGTTACTTTGATGAGTGTGTTCACTCTCTGATATCTACGCTGTACGGTTAAAGATCAGATCAACTAATCAGCAGTGTGAAGTTCAGACAGTCATGGATGACCGGCTTTGATGCAGGGTGTTTAATAAAGTCACAGAGATACGAGTCATATAAATGGAGAGGCGACAGCTGTGTAGTGCAAAATGAACAGAGCTGAAAGGGACAGCTAAAAATCCTCCCTCTTACAATAGTTCTCATCCTTCATGGATATTGGACTTTGTAGATAACATACTCAACTTACTGATATGACTTGAATTATAAGGGAGGCACCTTTTCCACACTTCAGGGAATATTATAATAGGGGGGGTGTGGATCAGAGCAGATTTCTCAGAAACATGGAGTTGCAACGTCCTCGGAGTATCACTCTTGCATCTTGCCATTTGAAACTGCTGCTTCTCAAGAAACACAAACTAACAACACAGGAAGCCCACAGCTAGAATGCGGGGCTTAATGAATAACAAGGTACTGTACTTTTCACACTTTCACACACACAAATAATGAAAACCCGAACTTGACAGCAAGAAACATAGAACGTGGTATGGTCACTTAGGTGTTTCTTGCAAAAAGTACAACAGTGAGCTGTGCCGTGGTTGCGTTGCATTGTAATGTTTATATAAAATACCGTAAGTCTGTTGTATAAGCTATGACTCTCAAACATAACAAATGGGAAGATAATTTTGTTTCATTCTGAAACATTTACTATGACAAACATACATATTTAAACAGCAAGCTACAGTCAGGGTCAGTGTGGAGTTTTAAATTCCTCTGGCCTTGATCTGGTTAGGGTGTAGATATCATCAGCATGCGACAAGATCCTAAGACTGTGTCTATTTTCACGGTTTGTCCTCGAGAACATCCTGACTCTAGCTGTCCTCGATCTCACCTGAGTTAACTCACAAAACAACAAACACATTAAACTCAACTCAGAGGAGACAGACGGAGCGCCTGATGTATCTGGTGTAGAAAGAAAGGAGAAGTGAAACATTTTGATCACAAAAAATAGGAAAGAGACGTATGACAGTCTAATTTCTGCTCGGTGACCTACATTGAACAAAATGGATTTTGGGGGCATGTGTCCTCTGCAGTTCAGAGAGAGTGAGATGGGTAGTACAAGATGTTCTTGTTGCATGTGTCTAATTATATGTGATGCACATCTAACACCATTAGCTTGGTAAATTCTTGCCTAAATGCCTATTTGTGTGCGGTTTACTTCGCAGGTCTCGGTGTTTAGGTTTAGCTCGGCTTTTCCCAGGCCTGTGGTCGATCCATGCTAAGTCAGTGGTGGCCTTTCATGGCTCTAACAAGCTTTACTGGATCCGAGGCTGTTACACACACCAACCTGTGGCCCCGGTTTGGGACATAGGTAGAGTAGGTTTTCTCTGAAGTGTGTGTGTGTGTGTGTGTGTGTGCAAAAGGAGCTGAAGGGCAGGGGACAAGTCCATACAAACCCTTTGTTTGTCATTTTAACTGATAAAGTCTAATCACAGGGGGGTGCACACCACCCTGCTCCCCAAATTACCAACACACACACACAAAACGTCCCTAATTAGGCTGCACAGACTCCAGTGGTGCAGTGCGTGTCACTTCTTGCTTCAGTGGCTCAGTACATCGACATGTTTGGCTATGTTAATTGAGGGAAATTAGCCTGATCCTTCAGCTCATGATCTTTAATTTGTTGCATGATTAGTCACACTAAAAGTCAGACATTTGAAGATGACACTGATCGTACAGGCAATGCTGATTTGTTTAGTAACCATGTTTAGAAAGCCAGGGATGAAGCATTGCTTTGCTATGTGTGTGGTAACATTAGATCATATCTTGCAATGGCCAGTCATGGCGAATCCGTGATCTGTCTTTAGAGTCGGGAAGGCGCACAGCTGATCATTACTGCCTGAACTGGTTTCTTCGCTTTACCTAACAGAAGAAATGTGCTGATAGTAATTTGGGTTTGGTTTTTTTTGGATCAGCACGTTGGTTTGGTGCCAGTGTGTACAGGTCACTAGGGCTTCTTATCACAATGTCTAAAATCTATCTGTGCTGCACTGCAGGGTCCTCCAGTACAAAGTATACTGCTTACTTGTCCTTTGCTCTCTTTATCTTTAGTAACTGGGCAGACATTTGATTATGCAGTTATTGTGTCACCTGGAAGAAAAAGGGGAAAACCAAATCAAGCGTGTGTGCTTCATTCATGCTCGCCCTTATAAGGTTATCAATACTGCTTTGTAACAGACCAGGTGCTCCTCTGAAACCTGTTCATTCGCTCTGTGCTTGCTCAGCAGGCTATTCCACTTCTCCAGCTCACTCGATCACCTTGGCTTGCTGTCAGGAAGCTTTAATAGTGATTAGACTTACTGTACGTACACAATGTGCCAGTTAAACGGACTCATAGATGTGTGTCTTTTTCTGATTAATGTTGCCACATAGTCATCAATACAATACACATCACCTTGATTTTAAATTCATTTGGTGAACAAGTTTAAATTGTTTTCTTGCTGGTAATTCTGACGAGTACTCAGAGGAATGTGCCCTGGGATGTGTGCGTGTGCGCGTGCTGTTGTAAAGAGATGTCTAACTAGTTTTTCTTCCCATTAAGTACTCCTCTATGACAGACAGTCCCACCTCTTAGTTTTTCCTGCACAGCCTCTTAAATTTCTGATCTCAAATATTTTTTACCCATTTCTGTCATTTGCAGCTGTCCACATGGAAAAGTCAAATTCCTTCTAGAAAAAGGTTTTTAGTCAGATGAGACAAAGATTGAGCTATTTAGTCACAGTGACAAGAGGCATGTTTGGAGGAGTAAAGATGAGGTTTTCAGACCTAAGAACACTTCCAAGCTCCTTAGACTATGATGACCTGGTTGACTGAGAACCTTCACAGACACATGGTGGTGGTGGTAGCATCAAGCTCTGAGGCTATTTTGCTGTCAGTGGTACCGGTACACATTACATCTTGAATGGTCTCCCAAAAGCCCCGACTTTGGGGCCAGGAAACCAACAAATTTAAATGAATCATTTCTGCTAAGAGTGGTCAAATATCCAGCTAAAAGGTTATTAATGACTACAAAAGGTGTCTGGTTGAGATGTACTTCCAAAGGATTTATAAACAAATATTAATGGGCATGTACATTTACTTTTGATCCTGTGTGTATATGTTTGACCTTGTGTAGATTAGGAAAAAAAAACAGAAAGAATTATAAATAATTCTTGTTTTCTAAATCGATTAAAGATGTATGCTGTACAATCATTCCACCCTGGAAAAAGAACAGTTTAAAGAAATAATTAAAAGCCCAAAATTACTTTGACACTCATGCCCACAATGAGTGTATGTAAACGTTTTATCACAACTTTAGTGTGACCAACACTAAATTGTACTTACACACAGAGTAAATTATAACAGTTTCTTCCTGAGTAGGAAAAAAAATGTAAAATCTGCACAGCGAACACTAACAAGAGTTTTAAAATGAATATAGTGGAAGCAAAACAACTGAGGTATCATGAAGCTGAAATTCTCGAAAACTCGTTTTAACAGTACTTGAGTAAAAAAATAGGTTAGAAAGTTACTACTTAATCGGCAACAACAAAGAACTGAACCAGATCAGTTGTTTCAAATAATCACAGACAAAGCTTTTGTGGCTTGATCTATTGTGAGGCTCCCAACTGTGTTTATTTTTTGCAAATTCAGTCACGCGGTATAAGAAAAGGTCCCAGGTAATGCACTGCGCTCTCTTTGAAAGCTGCCAGCGGGATGATGTCATCTTCCTCAGAAAAGGGAGTGGAGAAGGGGGCGGAGCTTCAGGCGCTGTCAAGTACACTTGAGTTTCAGGTGTGCTTCAACTTTCACAACAAGTCGCCGGTAGAGCTGGAGCAGCTGGAGCAGCTGGAGCTTACAGAGCGAAACTTCACTGAGTCGTTGTGGGGTTTTTATACAATTAAACTTTAACGAAATTTGAGCAGAACAGATGAAAAAGCACAGCTCGCTTTCACTGTGTGGACAATGC
Source organism: Pundamilia nyererei (assembly GCF_000239375.1). Lineage (NCBI taxonomy): Eukaryota > Metazoa > Chordata > Actinopteri > Cichliformes > Cichlidae > Pundamilia > Pundamilia nyererei. The sequence goes on along the minus strand of NW_005187637.1, from coordinate 680,217 downwards.
ACTGGGAAAAAATCCTTCGTTTGACCAACGGAAAGGTGAGCGCCGCTTTTTTGCGCATGTTTTATTCGCTTTACTTTTTTTTTTATTATTAAAGATAGATTTTTTTTTTCGGTGCTCCTTTTGGATTCTTGTTCAATGTTTACAAGGAAAGTGATTAATCGGGAGCTTTAGTTTCTCCCGGATGCGTTGTACTTTGCGTTGTTGACAATTGCATCTGTCATCCATTAGTCATGCCGCTCAGAATACAGGTGAGCCTCCGGTGTTTTGGTTTCTACCGGTTATGGTGTGGCAGTATGGGGGATTTGAGTAGTAAATACTCGGATGAATAACCAGTGCGTGTAACTCCCTTATGTGTGTGTGTGTAAGTTTGCTGTGCTTCCTGAGCCCCCATGGTGTGATGTGAGGTCCAGATGATTATTTTGTGTGAATACTAAGTGATGAGAAGAATATTTTCATCAGTCTCTCCCAAAGGTTTGGCAATGTTCTTCCCCTGAGGTGTTTGAGGAAATGAATCACACCAGCGACCTGTGATTGAAGGTGTTAGATTCATCATTGTCTCAGATAGGGTGGTCTAGTTTTAGAAAAATTGAGGAAACACAATTTAGATGGTGTTTGGATTTTGCGCGGATGTTTCGTGGTCTGTTGATAAAATCGGGTCATTTTGAAAAACAAAGAAGAAAAATCTGTGAAATTGCTTTAAACCCAAATCTAATATCCTGCTAGTCCTGTTTTGTTTTGGGGGGTTTTTGGCTTCCAGAACAACGAAATCAGAGTCCAGGTTTTTCGAGTTGAGTTTTGTGTGGATGTGCTGAAAATGACAAAAGTTATTTTTCCTTAACTTTCATTTCTTTGCAAGTCCATGAATAAAAAAACCGCTTACTTGGCATCTTCCTCTTTAGTTAAACTGACCGCAAGTGACCTGTTCAACCCACTCAATTAGCCTCGTTCCAGTCTGCATGCTACAAAAATGCAGAAGTTTCCTTTTTTTTTTACATGTCAGCAAAATGACCAAAAACTCATATATTGCAATTCATCCTTTTTCCTCCCTGCCTCACTCCCTTTTTTTTGTTTTCCTCGCAAATCCTTTGATTTCTTCCCTCACCCTTCACGTACTTGAATCTGTCTTTTTTTCCCTCTTTCATCGCTTCAGATCGACCGGCTGGAAGTAAGTGGCCTGGGCCAGGCACCCCTGTCTGTTTCATGTGGGGCAGACAGTTCGTTCCAGGGCGGTGAGGATATCACCCCAGACCCTCACCGCACCAAGCAGGCCATCGCCCAGCTGCAACAGAAAATCCTCAAGCTCACAGAGCAGATTAAGATCGAGCAGACAGCCAGGGATGACAATGTTGCAGAGTACCTCAAACTGGCCAACAACGCCGACAAACAGCAGAGCACACGCATCAAACAGGTGAAACGAGGAATTATTGTTAGATTTTTTGTATTAAAGCCAGCACCTCATTGCCTTGTGCTTTTAGTAGGCTGGTGAGATTAGATCACAATTAGTGCATAAACACCAAACCTGTTTGATCAGTTTGTTTTACCTTGGCTTTTCCTCAGAGGCAGGGAGGGAACTTTCTAAATATATTTAAGTGGATAATTGCGGACTGATTTGCATTTCACTGACTAATAAATTCCTGTCCTGTGGCTGTCAGGTTTTTGAGAAAAAGAACCAGAAGTCAGCACAGACCATCCAGCAGCTGCAAAGGAAACTGGAGCACTACCACCGGAGGCTGCGAGAAGCGGAACACAACGGTATCCCACGCCAGCCCAAGGATGTTCTGCGGGACATGCAGCAGGGCCTGAAGGATGTCGGAGCCAAAGTCACAGGCTTCAGTGAGGGCGTGGTGGATAGTGTTAAGGGTGGCCTCTCCAGCTTCTCACAGGCTACCCACTCTGCTGCTGGTGCAGTCGTCTCCAAACCACGAGAGATCGCCTCCCTTATTCGCAACAAATTCGGGAGTGCTGATAACATCACTTCACTTAAAGACTCTCTGGATGACCCTTCAGTAGAAGAGGGTGTGACAAGTACTGGAGGACGTTCCCTGGGAAGCACTGGGCATCACTTTCAGTCCAGTCCGAAGTATGGTAGCGAGGATGACTGCTCTAGTGCTACATCAGGCTCAGTGGGGGCTAATAGCACAACAGGGGCCCCTGGGGGTCCCCCCAGTTCCAAGGGAAACACACTGGAGAGGAGCCAGAGTTCCAGCTTTGACATGCTGCTGCAGGAGGTGCAGGAGTTGAGAGATGGCCAGGCAAGGCTAGAGGAGAGCCTGGAAGGTTTGAAGAGCCACTATCAAAGAGACTACACAGTTGTTATGCAAGCACTGCAGGAAGAACGCTTCAGGTAAAGAGAAAAAGAACTAGAACTTGCCAGAATGTTTGTACCATACATGCCTGAGTGTGTAACGAGAAATCCCCGCGAATGTCAACAGTGCGTAATCAGGAATAACCTGCTATAGTTAGAAACACTTCTCTGGAACCATCTTAGTTATGCATATTGCTATTCATCATCGCAAGGTACACTTGGCCTGCTTGTGCATTAGAGAGATTTTACTAATATTAGCAGCATTAGCTCACAGTAGATAAGAAACCTTTTACCTACAGTTCATCAACATTAACATCAGAACAGCTCAAATTATTTTATACTCATTCTCAAAGCAGCAGTTGGCATGTAAGCTTAGAACAGCACAAAAGTGCATGAGCATTAAAACACAGGGCACAAGGACTGAGAACAGATCTAATGATCAGCTTGAATAGAAAAAGAAACATGTGCATTTTTCTTCCTAAAATGTCCAAGTTCAGAGTGATCTGTTTGACCTCTTAGATTAAAATTGCCAACAGAGACAAATGGCATCTAAGGAGCTATTTTCACCCTTCCCAGGGGAGGGAGTACTCCATCCAGAAACCAGTAATGCTGCTAAAAACTCCTCAGGAGCTGAATCCACCCATAACATATCTGCAGTTATTTCATAGCGGACATTTGTTAAGGAATCATTTCTAAACATTAAAAAAAAGACAGGTAAAACTTATAAATCATGTGTCATCGCCCTACTTAGAGACTTTTTGCTGGATTTTATACCAACCTGTTAAAAGATCTTAAAAATAAGAAACAGTCAAGTTGACTCATGTCTATTCTTGTCCTTTGCTGTCCATCCAGCTTTATGTGCCTGCCAAAATAAACAACAGTATAGATTCATCGCCTCTTGTTGGGCACACATTCCATTGGCCAGTCTAATACTGCCGAGTCTCTTGTGATAGGCTAGTTGAATCAGCAGATGAGCAAGCATATCCTAATCTTGTCAGGGCGGGTCATCAGCTCAGTCAGGTGCCATGTGGCCAGATGCCCTCAGGGTCTATTCCTACTAATTCCTGCGTGCGTTTCTTTGTCTAAGCTAATTATGCCACAGACTCTCACATGTGTTCGTGTGTGCTTCTTTTACTTACGCATGCGTTCAGGTGTGAACGTCTGGAGGAGCAGCTCAACGATCTCACAGAACTTCACCAGAATGAGATCCTCAACCTTAAACAGGAGCTGGCCAGCATGGAGGAGAAGATTGCCTACCAGTCCTATGAAAGAGCCAGAGACATCCAGGTTTGTAGTTCAAGATAATGTCAGCAAGCACCAGCACCCATTTTTATCATGATAAGCAGTTTCATTTTCATTAACAGATATGCATGAGGAATGGTAGTGATTACACCAAAGTAATGATAGATAACAAAGCACTGCAAAACAACTGATAAATGCACACCAGTGACAACATCTCTCACTGTCACACAGATTTGTCTAAAGAGGCTTTTTAATTTGTCTATTAGAGAACCAAACTCTATCTGCAAAAAACAATAAAACAAGGAGGAAAAATGTGAAACAAATGTAAAAGCAATGTAAATATAAAAAAAACAGACCTACATAAATTAAGGTGGGAGAAGGTGGATTGTAAACATGAAAAATGTCACTGTGTTGACAGTCGCTATTACAGTTATTAAAGGGCAGATGTCATTGTCACTGGAAGTTAAAAATGTTATCTTATCTGGTGACATCATTATGAGTTCATAGAGAAATGTGAGACAGGTTGTAGTGTATAGGTGTTTGTTTTTTTTCATAGCAGTGCTTTTGTTTCGCAACCATTTTTGTTACTAATGCCTCCATCATCGGCAAGTGACATGCCAGATTAATTTTATCAGAGGCCCTCGTGTGATTTTTAAAAATCAGCCGCCACGCCTGTTTTTTGTGCAATACATTCGGCCCAGACAGGCAAAGTCTGAGTTTTATTGGAACAGCTGCAATCGGCAGCTACAGACCTGATTTCACTAAATCAGGCTGCCAATAATAAATGTTGAACAAAAAAATGTTCTGGCACACCTTTCTGATAGATTTAAACCTGCTTGTTCTATGACTGGGTCACCACACTGTGTACTGACACCAGCCCAAGTAAATTTGAATCTAAAATGCTGTCCAAAATGTAATTAGCTGAATTCCCCTAAATGGCAATTCACACTGAAATTATATTATTACAGGACCTCTGTGTGTGACACAATACAGTAGATCATTTTTGGTGGATTTTTTTTTTTTCGCTTTGAAATGACGAACATGACAAAATCATACCAGACTGAGATCACAGAAGGCCGCTGCAATTATTACATATTAATAGGGGTCCACTGTTATGTTAGTCCTGTGTGAATTGGGCTTTAAGAGTGTCAGCAGCTGCAGCAGAGTAATTACATTTTAGAATGCATTGAGCCTTATTATTACTGTTGCAGCACTGCATTTTATTCTGACCACTTATGGCTTGCACGCTTGACCACCCAAAGCTAAAATGGGCCTGTGTTGAAATAATGGAAGTGGCTGGCCACTCAACCTTCCTTTCTTAAGCACTAGTAAGCTAAAGAAAGCTGGTCAGACGAGACCTTATTGTGTCAGTTTTAAGTTAAACTGAAGTTTTGAGTCGTGCACAAACCCTCCATCAGTTAACTGCCTTATCTAAATGTCTGTGTTGACTCTGTACACAAGGAGATGAGTTCAAGGCCCTGGTCTGTCCATCAGCTTTGTTTTTGTTTTGTTTTGTTTTGGGGGGGGGGGGGTTTTCAAAACATTAACTATCCCTTGAAAATGTCTCACATTACTTGCATCCTTTCCTCTTGTCCATAAAGGCTAAGGTGTGTGTGTTTTGTCCCTGCATAAAACTTTTTTCACGCCTCATATTGCTCATTACAGCATTCCCTTCCTACACAGCAGGGGGTGGTAGAGAGCCATGAAATGTACTGTCAACAGCTACTTCAAACTCTAACAGAACCAGCAGTTACTTTATTTGTAAAACACCTTTCATTGAAACAGGAGCCTGAGGTGCTTCACAGATGACTGAAATTTCAGTAACAGGATGTAATAAATGCTGTAATAAAAGCAATAAAACTAGATTAAAATCTAGATCAAATAAGTAAAAAAAACAACAAAATATCATTAAGTAAAATTGCATAAGCAATATAAGTACAATAAAGCTAAGCTAATAAAATAGGATTACTGAAAAAGCAGATATAGTTAAATGAAGGAAATGTCTGAAAATCTCTGATGGGTAACATGTATCGATAATGTGCAGGATATTTAAGTGTTTTTGGATAACTTATCAATTACAGTTACAAACGAACATGATTAAGAACACTTCACACTGGTCTAATGTGGATCACATGAGTCTATTTAAAATAATCAAAAGTATAAAAGGCTGCACTCAGGCAAGTGAGAAGTTTTTGTTTTTGTTCAGTGTTTTTCCACACATGAGAACAAAGGAAAGGCAAAATCATATCTGACTTTAAATCACAGTAAAACGATCAGTGTCTTGCTATTGTGCTTTGGATTAGTTTATGTTTATGAAACTGGTGACTAAGCTAAATGTATTTCCTCTCGTCGTCCTCTACAGGAGGCTTTGGAGGCCTGTCAAACCAGGATCTCTAAGATGGAGCTGCAGCAGCAGCAACAGCAGGTCGTCCAGTTGGAGGGGTTGGAAAATGCCACAGCCCGGACCCTCCTGGGAAAACTTATCAATGTGCTGCTGGCCCTAATGGCTGTCCTTCTGGTCTTTGTTTCAACTGTAGCCAACTGTGTGGTCCCTTTGATGAAGACGCGCTCACGCTCGCTCTCCACCCTCCTCCTCATCCTCCTGCTGGCCTTCTTGTGGAGAAACTGGGACGCTCTCTCGGGGTATACGCACCGTGCGCTGCAGCCCCCGGGATGACCAGATTACATTCAGCACATGTTGCTTTGGTGACAACAAGAAATGTAACTGTAGCTGCAGTCTGCAGTCGGTTCAGCTGAGCACATTTGGAAGCGGCCTGGATAAAGAGCAAGAAGTGTGAAGAAGAGTGAAGAAGAGAACATTCACATTTAGGAAGGACAAGACTGTTTACATTTTTAAAATGAACTTTTGTGTTGTTATCCCTCACAGAATGCAGTATTGTACTGTTTTTACCCTTAGAGTTTAATCAATTATAATGTTATTTCTAATAATATTATTTTATTTTCAATGTTATTTTATTCAGTACCATGTAGCATTACACTCCTCTCACTCTACACAAAGGGGAGTTTAGTCAGGAAACTGGGCTGGAGAGCTGCCACAAAGGCCCAGTCTAATTGTAGAGACATGCAAATGTGAGAATGTGGTTGATTGCCTTTAGGAAGAGAACTCTTACTTAGCTGTGATTAGTAGTTTTGAACCATGGCTGAAAAACCTTCCTGGAAGTTTCGCCTTTCCTGCTGTGATGAAATTTGTTCAGATAGAACATTTTGAAGGAATGAGTGTCATGCTGATGTACAATTTCTAATGGCAAAGATCGCTTTTACTTTTTTAAAGTTAAAAAAGAATTGAAAATAGGGAAGATAATGAATGGCACAAAGACTCTAGAGGGGGAAGCTGAGATGGTGTGCCCACCATAAAAACAGCACATGAATACTACAGAGAACATCTGGCTGCTGTCTAGCATCTGCCATATTTGTAACTTGTATACAGTGCTGCACGTTGTCATGAAGAAAATTACTTCCAAAGCAGATTTACTTTTAAAAGCGATGATAAAGGGCTGTTGTCCAAGTAAAATTAGGTTGCCAGGACAATTGGCCTCCCACCCCACCATTATGATGTGATCAAGTTAAGAATGAAGGGGAGACCACTGGTGCTTTTCCAGTTCTGTCTCAGAACCATCATGAATACTGCTGCTTCAAATCTACAGTGCAAGTCATCTCCACTGCCATGCCAGTCAAATGCACATTGCCTGTATGTGACTTTATACTACTGACACAGTTTCCCTGCGTGTTATCTTTTCTTTCTTTCTTTTTTTTTTTTTAAATGTACCACCGTATCTCTATGTCAAGGTGTTATCACCCAGTGCCAAACTGAAGTTTGCCCAGGGATGCCTAAGCACCCAAAAGGTCCAAGCAGCTGTGGCTTCTTTCCATATATGTCATGAATGTCTTGCCAGATGCAACTTTTGTAAGGGGGAAAGTAATTCGCAATCTGAACATGACCTTGCCTCCAGATGCTCAGTAGTGTGTTTCTACACATTTTGCTTCCATGAGTAGAGCTTGGCATTCGGCCTCTCTTTTACTCTCACTTTCTAATCTAGTCAAGGACACTACAAGATGACCTAGCACGTTAACTAGTCTGCACTGTATTTAATGCCAAGAAGCTGATTTCCTAACAGACATTGTGATCATTTGAACTGTACAGCTGCACTTTAGCACACTGATAGACAGCATGTAGGTCAGGCCTTTGATAGAGACTACAAAGCTTGACACTCTCTGAGAAGTGAAGCGCTGATGCAGGTTGAAACTGCTGACATGCTTTTCTACAGGAAATTTAAAAAAAAAAACCAAGGAAATTCAGTGCATTTTTGTCAAACTGTGAGTAAACTTGTTTCCTCTCAAGTTGAACCGCAGTAGGCAGATTTATTGATCTGTCAGTGATGTGTAATCAAAGGTACAATAGACAAGTTGGGAGTGAGCTGACCTTTGACTTTAGTTTGTCCTTGCAGCAGCACCTCTGATCTTGGGTTGTGTGCTAAACCACTTCAGTGCCTTCTGATGTCCTTTTCTAAGTGTGGAATAAATAAAGTGCATTCCTGACTAATTTATGCACATTCCGTATTTCTTCAAAAGACATGTTTCCTTTTTGTTTATTTATTTTCTTGTGTGTCTGATGCTTCTTCGCAGTGTTGTAGTGGAAAGTGTGCTTTTAAAGTCATCTTGCAGATGCTTTTCCTGACCGCTAGATGGAGCTCGTTTACCTGGAAAAGCCTTGACATTCCTTCAGTATGAAAGCCGTGCTCAGTTTGTGTGAATGGTGTGCTCTGAGGGTGGGGAGAAGAGGTGTGACTCCTTATCAGGAAGGAAACAGGTTCTGAGGAGGGGGTCTTAAATGCCAAAAGTTAGCTTGTGCAGCAACAGATATTGTTTTTGTTACAAACGAGAGATCGGGTGTACCCCCACTTTATATCACTGTAATGCACCCACACATGGAGCCTAATTCGGTTCAGTGTCGTTTTCTTGATTGAGCTGCACCAAACCGCAGCGGTCACGCCTCACTATGGATATTTGATGCTGACAGTTCTGCCCCAGACTGCGCCTTGTCCCTGCATCCCTGCCAGACCTCATTGTAGCCGCTGGCTCCCTACTCCCTGACGAAAGTCTGCACTTACATGCACGCGCACTGTGTCGACACTATTTGGCTCATTCATTGTGCTCTGCACTTGGGGGGTCATTATATTGCACTTTATCGGAGCACTTTGCTCCTTTTCTACACTGCCAGATTTGATGCGCATGGCTGTGCGCCAAGGTAAACACGGAGCGCACTTATCTACCCAACTGAAAGCTGCAAGTAGAGATTGGGGGTTGGGGTGGGAGGGTGTGGAGAGAGAGTGGGTTTGTCCCCCAGAGGAGTACGCAGTAAATAGGCACAAGCGATTGCTCGCGATTTAGCATCAACTTTAATTATTTCATGTATTCAGAGATAACACTTTTCTCGGGCTCCCCTGCAAACTGATTTATGCAGCGTCTGACTCACTTGTTGTCTTTCCTCGACTAGGAGTCATTCATTTCTATTCAGAGATGTGAGCATATGCGCACTCCGTCGAGAAAGCAAAAAAAAAAGGGGGGGGATGCTAACCATATTCGTGCATTTTTGAGTGGGGGCACATGTGTTGCGCTTGAATATTTATGAGGTAAAACGTGCAAAAGCAGTGTTGGATAGATGTGAATGTCAAAAACCGGAAAGGTGTGCTGATGTGCCCATCTGGTAGCACTTTCACGGTCTTTACCGTGCCGTATGTGCCCAAAACGAAACCCTCCGGATCTGCAGAACTAATCTGAGAGCCGAGGGACCGGGAAGCACAGGAGGTGGGCTTGTGACCCGCCATTAACCCCAAGATGAGCGGAACCACGCACGGGTGGAGACTCATCAAGTGGCTCACCTTGAAAGGAAGATGATCATTATGACTTCATATGGCACGACTTCACATTATGTCTTAAATAATAGTTATTGTACCTGAGTGATTGAAAGGAATCAGGATCTAATCAACGAACGAAGATCAATCACAGCTGACTGGGCTGACAGAGCGCTTTGATGGGACGTTCCATTAAGAGGGAGGCAGTGCCATTTTTCAGGGTTAATGAGTTAACGCCCCATGCTCGCAGCAAAGTCCATCTTTACTAATATTTGTAATCGAAGAATGCTTTGCTTATAAATAAATATACGTATATATTTTTAAATAACCAGCGCTGAAACCTGACTCAAAATAAGTTTGTCCTTTGTGCGGCGATGTCCAGAAAATGCACAACACCAAATCAGTTGGAACTATTTATTCCCTGTTGTCTATTCTGTCAAGATGATTAAAATATCACCCAGGCGGTGTGGCTCAGTGTGCCCCAGGAGAGTGACTGCTGAGCTGCACGATAGGCAGAGAGGGACAGAGGAGGCAGCCTGAAAAGGAAGCACGACTCGCTTATCGCGTCACTGTGGGTTTAGGCGTTGAGCAGGAAACAGTCTTTCCTCTCGGGTTGTCGCAGTAGGAACAAACACACATTTTTGTCTTTGCTCAATGCACCCCTCGGCACAGAACACGCGGAAGCCGGTCAGAAGGAAAAATGCCTCCTTCGATAGAGATAGCCGTCCTGCTTCTCGGCGTCCTGGCTTTGGAGACGCGCCGGAGTGCCAGCGCGCTGCACATCCAACAGGCTTTCGCGTCTCCAAATCAGACCAATAACTTCGTGGTGGATCCAGTGTCCAGAAAAGTCTACCTGGCTACCGTTAACACAATTTACCAGCTGAATGGGACCTTGACAGCTGAAGTGGAGAAGAGGACTGGACCGGTGGAGGACAACCTGTTGTGCCATGCGCCACAGCTTCCCCAGGCTCCCTGCGAGCATCCCAAATCCCTCACTGACAATTACAACAAGCTCCTGAAACTGGACCGGGAGCAAGGGATCGTGGTTGCGTGCGGATCTGTGTATCAAGGCTTCTGTGAGCTCAGAAAAATGGATAATATTTCAGAAATAGCGGTGGAATTCCCACCCCAGGGTGAGAAGACTGTTTTTCCCAGCATGCTGAACATCGCTGCCAATCACCCGAACGCATCCACCGTGGGGCTCATCTTCAAAAGCCACGGGGGAAACACCCGGCTTCTGGTTGGGGCGACATACACAGGGGCTGGAACTCAGTTTTTCCCCAAAAACCACAGCAAAGAAGATCTGCGTTTTGAAAACACCCCGGAGATCGCCATCCGCTCCTTGAACATCAAGGATTTATCCAGACTTTTCACCTATGACATTAACCCTTCCGAGGATAATGTATTCAAGATCAAACAAGAGGTTAAAACCAAAAATAAACTAAGCTTCGTACACGCGTTCATCCAGAAGACTTACTCATATATTGCCTTCAATAATGATGCGAAAATGGGCCACAAGGAGAGCCAGCCCAACAGCATCCTCGCGAGGATATGCCTGGACACCGAGAACCCCCGAAAATCCACCGGGCCAGAGAGCAGGAAGCTCACTGAATCCTACATCCAGATGCCTTTACAGTGTGGATTTAACGGGAACTTTTACAACCGGGTGTTGTCCGTGTACCCCACGGAGATCCACGCAGGTGATGGGAAAAGCCCCGAGCCATACTTGTTTGGAGTGTTTTCTAAGGGAGACAGAAAGTCTGCACTTTGCGCTTTCAAGTTTGGAGACATCGAGGAGGAGATACGGCAAGGCCGCAGGAACTGCTCAAACTCTCCCAGCAGCGACGTTCAGGTGCTGGACAGCGTGATACAGGGCTCCGGTTCAGCCTGCATCCAGAAGGGAAACCTTGTGGTAAGGGCTTTGTACACATTTAGTTAGGCAATATAAAAATACTTAATTTATGTAATTATTTTGATCTGATTTTAAGCTGCCATGTTAATGAAATATATACGTTCTGTCAAATAAAACGCACTCTAAAACTTAGCATAAGCTTTGCTGAAAACGAAACTTATTTTACAGATCAGTTTATCCATTTCTTGACATGAAAGTGAGAAAAAAAACAAGTCAGCGTCACTGAGATATTTTCTGCATCATTATTTCATATGTTTTTATTTCTTTTCTCTTCGTTATACTGGGTGCCAAAACGTGCTCGTCCAATAAACCTGCTTGAGATTTATGAATCCTCTTGGCCATTACAGTTGTTCAGGCTGCAATAAGATTTACTCCCTCAATGTCTGCTGCTACTCTCTGACCGTTTCCATTTATGCTTACGAACAATTATCCTCTTTAACCCTCAAACTGTTGACTCAAAGAAAGGATCTCCCATGTTAGGAGTAGAGGTGATAGCTGGAAAGACCCTCTAGAGCCACACTGAGGGTTGTGGGAAGGGTGAGACTAATCTCATATCCAGCAACTCTCCCCTTTTACCAAATGTGAGGATTGTAAGGGGTCAGTAGTTTACTATGTTTTCCAGTAAAACCCCAGACATTTTTATTTAGTGTGTGCTTCTGACTGAAGTTCAACTCTAAATTTAGCCCAATGTTTGACCGATAAATAGCTCCTCTGTTCCAAGCACGTGATCAAATATTATCACGTGTATTTTATTACAATCTTCCTACTCATACCTGTGTCCTCAAGGAAACTTTAGCATTGCAAAAGCGCTGTCTGATTCACGGTGTCTAACAATAACAAGCAATGAAAGCTTTCCACAGTTTCATAGGAATGCAGAGAAATTCCAGATTTTCATTGTGGTGGTTTTGACTGACAGAGTTGAGGTCAAAGGAGACTGTCTCGCCACCACTGTGCTGTCAGGTCAGAAAGTTGCCCTCCTTGCTGGCACTGCCTTGTTTGCCGTGGCCCCGGGGCCACTCCTCTCGTGACCAGTTTTTCTGAATACCATCTCCGGTCGCCCACAAACCCTTTTTGAGATAGACAACTGCTTAGTTCAAAGTGATTTGTGCCCTTTGTTTTTTCTCCTGCTGCAGTACAACCCACTTACCACTCATAGACTAAAGTTAGTCTTTCCTCATTTACATAGCCGTGGCCGTTGAAATGTGATCTTTTTTGTAGTCGACAGTTTGAAGGCCAACACTGAGGGAAAGCCAGACACAATTTATGATAAGAGAGACGATGCCTCGAGCAGAAGGGCCCGTGGGAAAAGACTCTACAAATATCCAGTGTGCTTAATTTCTTTTTTTTTTTCTTGTGTGCTCTAAAATATTCAGAGAATTCCCAATAGATCCTGGTGCTCATCCAAGCGCAGCACTAATGTTTTATCATTGCCCACTGAGGATTTGACAAAAGCAAAGTCTTATGAGTGTTGAAGACCCTTATAAGCCCATTTCAAGTATTCACTGAGATGTCTGAAAAGTGATTTAGCAGAATGAGCAACGCCAGTGTGATAGCTTCTATCAGCCCTTGCTTTCCACACGCCTCCTTTTGTGCCCAGCTCTCTCCTTCTTCTAATCTTCATGTCATGCTTCCATATGAAAGCTGATGAGAATTGATCTTTCTCTCTCACTCTGTTTGTATTCTAGTTGCAGCCCGAGCAGCTGGACTGCGGTGCAGCCCACCTGCAGCACCCACTGGCATTACAAAGACCCCTTAGGGCCATTCCTCTGCTTGAATACCCGGGTCTCAGTTCAGTCTCTGTGGACAACGTGCAAAACCACACCGTGGTTTTTCTGGGAACCAGTAATGGACGACTTCGTAAGGTGAGTCTCACACGCACATGAGCGTGCATACACTCTCAGTCCTTGTGATTGAGAACTTTCTAAACAAGCTTAACCTCAACCGCTGAATGGAGTTATTATTTTTAATGTAGTTGAGCCCCGAAGCTTGGAAAAACTCTAACATTACAAGGTATGTAGTGTTGCTGTGATGTGGCTGCCGATTCTTACAATAAACCAAACCTATGTGTGTGATGAAACACTTCGAGCCACCACAGGGCAAGCAGAAATGCCTCCTTTTAACTTGTAGATTTTCCCTGCATTGTCACCACCCAACCAACCCCCTCATTCCGCTGATCCATGAACCATCCCGAACCTTATGTAGTCCTAATCATGAGTTTTAATGTCCCTTAAACTATTGTCTGTGAGATCACAGTAAAGCTGTCTAACGCGGTTGACGGCTTGTGACTCATTTGCGACATGTGTTGGTGTGCAGTCTGAGCTATTAAACATCTGCAGAAGGTCCAGCTTGTGAAAACCTTTCCTGCCCAATTACCAGCATTCCTTAATTTTGTCTCAGCCACATTCCTCGTCACCCCTGACTGAGCTTCCTAAGCAGCGGATCTGCCTGCATATGCAACTAGCTGCACTTCAGCTGTCTGTGGAAACAACACAAGCTGACTCTGAAAGCTTTCTGACCCTATGGTTTTGCATTAGCCTAGTACCTTTCACAACATTAAACCCATTCTGCTGTCAGGTGTTTTGTTTAGACCTGCTAAAAGAACTCCTTGTTTTCCTCCCCAGATGAAGGCACTGCTTTAGCCCCAGCTGAGCACGGAGTAATTGGTTTTTGGATGGTTTATAGCGGATGCGCCGCGTTGGTTGGCATGGTGTAAGCAGCGGTGTGTATGAGCGTGTTTGTGTACGTCTGTTTGCTAGATTGCAGGTCTGACTGTGTTTTTAGGTGTTTGACTTTGTCTGCAGGCCAATGTGACTGGTATAGTGATTCCATGTGTTTACTCAGATGAATGCATACCCTGTGATTACGTGTTACGTGTGTGTGTCGACCTTGTTGTATAGGGTGTGCAGTATTTTGGTGACCTTGGGAAACAACATGCTTTGTGCTTTTATCTTTATGTCTTTCACTGTTTGCCTATGTATCTGTGTGTGTGTGTGTGTGTGTGTGTGTGTGTGTGTGGTAGTGTCTGTGAGTGTGTGTGCCCTCAGGATAGAGCTGTTACAGAGGTTAATGGTGCTGTTAGTGTGTGTAATGTGATTCTGACTGTGAGTTTGGCTCAGACTAAACACAGGGGAACAGTGGTTGAGATTAAGTTAGGCCTCTTTTACTGTCTTTGAGAGAGCCCTCAGTGAAGTAATTTGTAATTACATGCATTTTTTAATGAAGTCTCTCCCTCCCCATTACAGCTGACTTCCATTTTCTGCTTCTCGCAGTGTCCGCTTTTTTTATCTCGCTCCCTCTCGCTCCAATTTTACTCCCTCAGTGGGTCCACCCCTCCACTTCTCAGTTCATCGCTTCGCCATCCCCTCTTTCTCAGCTCCTCTTTTACTCCATCTCAAATATAAAAGGCCCTTTGATTCATTTTCCAAACAAACAGACTTTATCTCTTTCTCTTTCTTCTTTCTGTCGCTCCTGCCCCACCTCTATCAATCTTTATTCTCTCTCCTTTACACCCAGGTACACATTCAAACACACACAGAGAGACACACACGTGCACAGACAGAGACAGAGAGAGAGAAAGAATGAGTGCACAGCAGCTGAGCACTTCTTGGTTGAATAGGGTCTTTCATCTGCATGAAGATAGACGGAGAATAGAGTCAGAGCGACCTGCCAGTACAGCAGGTGTTTTGTTGGCTGACCTGGTGGCTCACTGTGCCACAGCTCTCTTCACGTCTCCTCCTCTCTGCACCTATTGTGCTCCCTGTCCAGGTGTGTGGGCTGCTGTTTACTTACTCCTCGCTGTGTCACTCTGCTTATGTGTTTGTAGTCACTGGGGTGTGAGGTGAGGACATAGCACAGCTGCTTACTATCACTAAAAAGCAGGCGAGCTTGTGCGAGCAGATGGGTAGGTGGTGTTATAAAAAAAAACCTGACAGTGATTCTTGCAGGTCGAGATAATGCCTTTCATCACAGGTTAAGCCAATGGTTTACTTAGCTCCTGTCTGCGCTGGTTTAACATTAACCAGCACGTCTAAGTGGGTGGTAATGGTTTTGTCCTATATAAATGTGTGCTCCTGTGCACATGACAGTGTTTTGTTGTGTTCAGTGGATGGAGAAGTGATACAACCCGTGCTTGTCACCAGATGCTGATCAGTTTGCCACTTCCTCAGGATGCCAGGATCTCTCCATTGAAGGGAGGCCCGACAAATCGCAGAAATAAGAGTTTTCACTGTCGGCGTGACAGGAAGTCTCACTCAGCACAGTTTGTTTTTCTGCACAGCTCTGTGTGTGTGCGTGTCTGTGTGTGCATATGTTTGTGCGTACGTGCTTTATGATCTTGACCTGCAGGACGGTCAGTGTGCAGCTAAATCACTGCTCAGTGGAACGAGATTAGGCACACTGCTTGAACAAAGAGCACCTGAAATGTATTTGTGAAGGTGGAAACATGAAAAATATTTGAAATAAAAGGCAGGAACTAAAATTACTTTACTAAATCTGGCAGTCATTGCTTATACATACATGCATTAATTTAATTAAGACTGAGAGTTTTGGTTACTCTCTTGTGTATCCACGTTAGCTTTGGGGGAGGGAAAGTATCCAGACAAAAGAATTTAATCTGTCATGTTGGCCTTTTAAAAGGGAAGGAGTGAGGCAGCTCAGACAAAAATTAATTTAATCTTTGTCTGGATATTTTTTCTTGATAACATATGCAGCACAGTAACAGCTACAGCATTCTAAGCACCCAAGCACCAGTCCAATCACCCCTCATATAACCTCCTACTGAGTAATTGAGATACAGTCGTGGCAAAAAAAAAAAAGGATTCTATTGTTTTACATATGACAAATAATCTGGTCCTTAACAGGTCTGCCACCTCAGATGAACAACATAACATGACAGGTTAGGCCAAAAAATAAGCCAAAGGAAGGAGGGAGCGTGTAAAAACCCAAGTACATCCTTACTACTTCCATAGGAATGAATTCAGTCTTACTCTCATTACCTACAACAAGTCACCACAGATGACTAGCCCTTCCTTTGCTGTTAAAAGGGAGTTTTTCCTTCCCACTGTCACCAAGTGCTTGTTCAGAGGGGGTCGTTTAATTGTTGGGGTTTTCTCCCTATTATTGTAAAGTGCCTGGGAGCAACTGACTAACTAAAATTCAATTCAATTCAATTGAAGTGAGGGTAAATGGCGGTCAGGTGCTGCTCATCAAGCCATTGTGAGGACCTCTATAAATGCTTAAGGTCATATTGCTAGTCTGGAGCATTCAGGTGTGTGTTAACATAATGCCAAGGAGGAAAGACATCAGCAATGTGCCCAGCTATCTGGGACAGGTTCTAAGCTCATGTGAAATCCACTGGTTCAAGTCCATCCAGTCTAGAGTGAGAACAATTATTCACAAGACAGTTGCCAATCTTGTCAGGAGTGGATGTTACCCATTCAATGCTAAGAGAGGTAGCAAAAAAGAACTCAAATGCTACATCTCAGATCTACACTGTACCATCAAGAATTTTAACATATTAACGTATAGACCATACGTTAATATGTTAAAATTCTTGATGGTACAGTTAGAAAAACACTGAACAAGTATGACTTATTTGGAAGGATTGCCTAGAGAAGGCTATTCTCTCTTTAAAAAAATAACATGGCAGTTTAGTATTGAAAAATTACATCTGAACAAACAACAAGACTTGCTGAACAATGCCCTTTGGGGACCAGAATGGACATGTTTGGCCATAATGAACAGTGCCATGTTTGGAGAAACCTAAACAGCATATCAGCACAAACACCTCATACCAGTTGTGGCGGTGATGATGTGTTTTGCAACCACAGGACTTGGGCATCTTGAGTAAACCATGAACTCCTTTTTATATCAAAATATTCTGGAGTTAAATGTGAGGCCATCTGTCCAACAGCCAGAGCTTGGCCCAAACTGGTTCATGCAACAGGACAGTGATCCCTAACATGACAGCAAATGTACAACAGAATGGTAAAAAAGAAAAGAATCAAGATGTTGCAATGGGCAAGAAAAAGTGCAGATCTCAGCTTGACTGAAACACTGTGGGGGGACCTCAAAAAAGCTGTGTGTATATGAGCAAAAGAAAAATGGGTCAGATTCCTCCACAATGATGTGACAGCCCGATAAAGTCATACAGAAACAATTTTTTTTCAGTTATACCTCCTAAACGTTTGTCTACAAGCTACAGAATCGTGGGGTGTGCTTCATTTTCACACTCTGCAACTTTTAGTTTTGTTTTTTAAATAAATAATAAAACTACAGAATCTGTTTGTTATTTTACACCTGAGGTAAGGTAAGATTTTTTTTTAAGCTGCCAAGGACAGGATATTTTTTTTTTTTCCAATATAAAAACCTTAGAAATAATAGAAGGTGTACTTTCTTCTTATTACTGCAGCGGGCTTCACTATGCCCATTCTAGTCATGGGTGAAAAGATTTTGAGGCACAGTTCGATACTTAATTCAGTTCTGATTAAATATTATAGCCTGCTATATGGGTCTCTCATTTAGTCCTGACCCAGATGTAGCCAATCTGAATCTCATCCTCCCACTCACCCACTTCCTCATCCACTATGTCACTATGTTTTGGCCCTGCCGTGTCTCAACTTCCAATCCCACTCAAATACAATGTACCCTTGTTCATTCATCCATTCATTGTAGGTTTAAACAAACTGTCCCAGGTTTATTCCCTTACGTGACTCACTGGTCGTATTGGGGGAGCTACCTTAAAAGCATGAAGAAGTTGAACTACACTAAATCTACCTTAGGAAAAAATCTAATTTGGCCAATTAGCTCAGACTACATTATAAGAAAGAAACTGGCACTGGGCATGTGATACCACATTTTATTACAAAAAGTATAAAAGGATAAGTTCAGGATAAGTAAGGGTAGTGTAAAAACTGTCCACTTATTCACAGGTCAAACATGACAAAAAAGGTTTTTGTAGCAGAAACCAGAATCCAGGTGGGACACTGAGTCTGGCAGGATCTTTGATTATATATAGTATAGTGAAGGTTAGTTTTACAAACTTATATTCAAAACATAAAATGTCATAGCCAAGTATTCCAGGAAGCTGTAGGTCAACTTAATACTTGCCTTAAAAAACAACCATCCATCCAGGCAGAATTTATTTACGCTGTAAACCACTTTGGATCATTTGACTGGCCAAAAGGGTTTGATTATTGTGGAGAAGCAGCGGTCCAAAGTTTTACTGCTGTATAGTGTTTTTGAAAGACTATACACCAATGAATGTAGCTGAACTACCAGCAAGCTATGATTCCTGAACTTAAACTAGTTTAATTGCATGTAGTGCCTTCATGTCACTCTTCACCTCCAGTGCTGCTCACTGACTCTTCATCTGTGTTGAATTTATCTGCACACAGAAATGAACATGGGTGTCAGTTACGGTTAATATCTGTGTCCTGTGAGCGTCACAGTTGTGACTGTTTCCCATATAAACATTATTTTACATTTACATATTATATTATTTGATATTGTATACAAGTATGGCTTCTGGAAACACATTTTAAAGATACGAATCACCACACAAAAAGTCCAGAGTTCCAGTGTCCTCCCTTTTTACCACAGTAAACTTACCATCTAACAATAGACAGTCATCGTGGCTGCTTATTTTACTGCACCAGCTGCTGATTTAGATTTCATATTTTCAGTTGGACCGCTGGCAGACAAAAATTGTAGACTGCCAAATCATCTGACATTACACAAACAATAAGACACCAAAAATATGGTGCAATAAAAATCACACAATCAAGGTTGTCTGTACATCTCGGTGCTTGCTACAGGTGGGCGTAGTCTCCAAGGAGTGATCACGATGTAAAAGTTTTGTTCGTGTATCTCTTGCCAAACACAGACGTGGGAAAAAAACCTGCTTCTTCTGTGGTATTGCTGAGCAAATGACTCGATCTGCTCAATCAACTGAAAAGTAATGTGGTTGCACTGAGCAGTTGTGAACATATGAGAAACTCTTCTGCATGAATGTGAACCAAGAAATTGGCGCTCAACGTCTTTTTTTTTTTTTTTTTTTTAGTTGCACCACTTTGCATGTGGTTCCAACTCTGCAATTCAACATGTGCGTCTCTCTTTTTCACAGCTGACTCTGCTACCGAACATGACCACAGCCAATCAGTGGATGCTGAAGCTGCGAGCCAACGAAGCAGTACACCACATCATGACCTTCGATCCCAACGACAGCAACTTTCTTTATGTCATGACCTCTCATCATGTAAGGTTATACCCGCTGGCATATCAGCACGTAGCACGACCATGATAACCACAATGAGACCTCATGAATGTCACGTCATGTACATCCTCCTTAAGTTCACTTAACAGAACACTACCATATTTGTGGTTAAGGCAGACATGCATGCAGACCTACATTAAGCTTTCAGACCTGCATTTCAAAGCCAATTTGTTTGATAACAGTTGGGCTTAGGGCGGGATATGGCTGCACCTCTGGCCTTTATGGTTTCTGCACAGTGACAGTGCATCAGTTTGTTAGCTGTCTGTGCTGCTATTAAATCTCTGTGCTTCCTGTCACAGAAACAAAGTTTAACGTGCACACAGAAAATACGCTACAGCTCCTTTTTAGACTCTGACAAAACTGCTGTATGACATTTTTTAGGTAACATTTGCCGTGACATTGTTAAGATTTAAATTAAATTTGGCACTATTATTGGCTGGCATTTATTTTAGCTGTAACCTTTAAACGGATTTACATTCTGAGACCGGCATTCGCTTCCTAGGTTCAAACTGCCTATCTGTGTTTACCTACAGCGTATTCGTATTTGTTTGCACTGCAAATAGACAAAGCAGCAAAAAAAGAAGAAAAAAAGGTGGCTGGTAGCCTCAAGAAACTTAAGGAGATGTACACTGCACGTAGGAGTTTACAAATGTGTAATTACATTATCTGAGATTGTTTTATCTGCTTCATTGTAAGCGGATGTCGGTGAAATATATCTGCATTTGGAAAACGACAAGATCAAATGTCTTTGTAGGAGTTATTCAGGAAAGACTGTCTGCAGTTATTATACATTAATAAACACTTTAGATGTCATGATGTGTTTACTGAAAAATTTCATGACATTTATTCATTTCTTTCTGCTGTCAATAAGTGTTGAATGATGACATGCAAAAGTTATGTGTGAGCCTGTAAGCTGGTTTTCATTGTGGGCTTATTATATTATATTCATTTCGTCTGGGTGGTAGTTTAAATCCTAGAGACTCGAAATTGCAGTGATACTCTTACACTGTAGCAGATTATCAAAATTCTTGAGGAGGATCATTCTTAAGTTCTCTTAACAGCCGTCAGCATCTTGGTAACAAAATCACTTGTTTTCCACTTTTGGAAAAGTGGAAAGATGATTGTGTGCTCATGTTTGCTTCTGTGCATTGATGTGCAGATGCTGAGAGTAAAAGTGGCAGATTGTGATCAGTGGAAGAGCTGCAGTGACTGTTTGGGAGCAGGTGACGCCCATTGTGGTTGGTGCACACTGGAGAATAGGTAAGAACCACAGCACGTACACACATGCACGTACGCACACAAACGCACAAAGACGCAGTCTCTCCTTCTGTTTCTTTAACTGTCATCCTCAGACTTGTTTGTCTGACCCTCCCAGCCTCTCCTTTGGTGCCAGTTAAGCATAATTCAATCAAATTATCAGACGCTCGGTTTCGCGCACACACATGCCACATGCTTTTTGACGTAAAGCAAAAATCTCTGCTTTGAAAAAGAGGTCAGCTGCTTATATGAAAGGCGCATCGATTCCAGAATAGACTGATGGCACAGAGCAATAACGATCGTTGGTCGTTTTATTACTTGAAGCATTTGCATGAATCAAACCCACTGAGGCTTGTTTGCTTATTTTCATCATTTTCGTTTTCAGTTTCAAAATGTCGCCCAGCTGAATGAGCAGTGGCAGAAACCGAGTGTGTTTTGGGGTTGGAAGAGTGTTGTTGGATTGAGCAGAATTGATTTGCTTTTCATTAGGCCGCAGACTCGAGAGTAACATCATTGTTTGGAGCGCTCCCCTGGTTCTTTAGTTGTTTGGGGAGGGAGTGACAGGCTGGGAGCGCCCAGCGAGGAGTGACTTGGCTGAAGTGTAACTGTGAGCGAGTGAGAGTACACTGTGATTAATGTGGTTCTGTCAGGACTGGCTCTCTGGCCGTGCATTCACTGGCTTCCAGGGAGAATATGTGTTGTGTCGAGCTGTGTTTGTGTGCCGGTTGTTTGTCTGCGTGCGAGTTGCTTGGTGATTAAAGCAGATCAGACGAGATAGTGAATTTTGTGATGAGCTGTGCCGCGGCTCTGGAGGCTCTTGCATTGCCAGGGGCCATTCAGAGCTGGAAGAGTGGAACTGATGAGTGTTGTGTGTTTATGTGTATGTGGTCAGACTGTCTCACTGTCATCTCCCCGTCTCCTCTCCTTATTTATCTATCTGTCGTCTCTTTATCCCAGTCCCTTTCTCGCTTCGCTGCATTTTTTTTCCCTTTTTGTTTTTGGTTTTTTTTTGTTTGGTTTTTTTTTTTCCTTTTCCTGCCCTCGTATTTTCCAGTAGCTTTTGAGAATTTAGCCATCCCTCTCTAAACCTCCCTCTAGTCCTTGTCTTCTCCTCTCCCAGTGCCCTTGTCCTCTTCTCTATCCCTCTACAAAGGAGCGTTGATTGTGATGATGGTGGTGGGAGGGAGAGCGCACACTGGTTCTTTTGACAAGGAAATGTCAAAGTGTGTAAGCCTGTGTGTAAGTGTCAGAGTGTGTGACGCTGTCTGGCTAACGGAGACCAGGGAGCTGATGTCATGAGTGTGTGCGTGTTTTTGATGCACTGTTTGGCCAGTCGTACTGGCCGCTGGGTTGGCGCTGTGGCCCCAGAGCCCAGGGGATCAGGGGGTTGATGTGTGGGGGTGGATGGTTTCCTCTATCACCTCACTGTCTCATTCAACTACAGACACTGAGGACGGTGGGGGGAGTCAAGATCTCACAATCTGTGAAGCCACCACTGTCTCTGTGGGTGCCTGCTCGATTTTACGCATGGCGCTGACGTCTCTCTGCACGTCCGTGTGTAGAGTGAGCATGAAAACATATCTGTTCGCTTGTTGGATGCTCCATTGTTGTCTGAAGAAGAGAGCTAGTTCCTCCACCAGAGATAAAGCTCTGTCCTTGATCACTCTTTTCATGCTGGTGCTGGTCTAATCTGCCACATGTCACAAGAAAGCACTTAAATATCTTTATTTGAATCAAATTATGCATCACACGCAGTCTTTGCTGTTCACAAATTATCATGCTTATCTGCATGTGCTTATCTCACAGCGACTTTTGTGTGTCTGCCTGTATGTGTCTGTGTCTGTTTGTGCATTTAGAAGCTCATATGTTCTCCTGCTGTTTAACAGTCTCACTGACGTTCAGACACTTAGGAGGTGATGAGTTTTCTCAGGTCATATTTTAGCTGCATATGTTGGCTCTGTTTATTTTAAGGAGCTGTTTGAAAAGCTTTTAAAGTTAGCGGGCTGCAGTGGGGCTGATGATGAGTGCGTGCGTGTGTACCTGTTGTATGTTTATTTGGTCTTCCAGACTGTTAGAGAAAAGAAAAGTACTTTGAATTAATTTCTTCTCACTGTTGCTCTTGATCAAGTAGGTGTTTGAATTAGCAGGTTATGTACTGTTTGCATCCATTTTAAGAAAGAATAAAAAGATACGATCTGAGCAACTTGGTGCATTTTATAAACCAATTGTTTCAGCTCACATGCTGCTTTGCTGATGATCACTTGAGACTGCGAGTCTGTACGTTTCCTGGATGCATGCTTCATTTCATACCAACTGGTATTTATGAGCTATTCAGTACTTAAAGATACAATCTTGAGTTTACTGGATAAAGTAAACAAGGAAGATGCCAGATGTGATCTTAGACAGAGAAGAGGATGAAGAACTAAGTTATCAGCTAAGATGTACAAGTTTGTTTAGAAAAATGAATCATAAAAGATTGCTACAATGCACAGATGCGGTCTCATAGGTCTCATAATCAGGTAAATATAATCTCAAATGAGCAACACAGGATACGTCACATAGTGTCACTTTTTATTTAACAAAAACTGAAAGAAATGCAGAAGCAGTGTGTGAAAAATAAAATGTACTTAAATATACTGGAAGTAATTCTTTTTGGTGTGACTTAATCACTCTCTCACATTGTTGTGGAGCAATTTGGGCCTTCTCGTCTTTACATCGTTGCTTCAGTTCATTGAGGTTCATCAGTGCACAGCTTTCATAAGGTCTGGATTTTGACAGAGCCATTGCAACACCTTGATTCTTTGCTTTGTCAGCCGTTCTGCTGTAGATTCGCTGCTGTGCTCAGGATCATTGTGCTGTTGCGTGACCTAATTTGGGCCAACTTTTAGCTGTCAAACAGGTGGCCTCACTTTTGACTCTATAATATGTTGGTATACATAGGAGTTCATAGTTGACTTAATGACTGCAAGGTGCCCAGGTCGTGTAGCTGCAAAATAAATCATCACCCCTCCACCACAAGCTGGTATGAGGTGTTTTTGCTGATATCCTGTGTTTGGTTTTCTCCATATGTGGCACCGTCCGCTAATATGGCCAAACAGTGATCTAACCCTTCCCAGACTGATAAGCAACAGCAGTTGCTTATTTAAAGACATTGTTTTCCTCCTTGGCATTGGCAACTGAGTGCTTCACACCAGTAAATTGCCAAAACATTTGCTTTCATAGAGTTGCTCACACTTGCTGATGATCAGTTAAATCGAGTGTATTTGATTAGCAGCAACTGCTCCCTACCCTCTGAATTCCTGTAGAAGCAGTGATGGTGTACTTTTCACGCACCATTTCTGCATTTTGTCTGAATTTTTATTCAATAAATAAAGACATGGTGTAATATGTGACGTGTTGCTGGTCATGATGGAGTTTCATCTTATCATGACCACATCTGCTAATCAGTTTTAAGCAGCAGACAAATAAAGTGCTAAAAATAGCTGCCTCAGTCGAAATGAATTCTACAAAACCCAAGCAATCAAACAAAATACAAACATTGGTTTCATAAAGTTACTATAATTGGTGAAACTATCTGTAAGCATTTTATTTTAATTGCTGAAGTCAGGCATTTTAAAATGGAAATCTGGGGATTGATTCGCTTCGAGAGCCAGCCTCAAGTGGCTACTGATGGAAATGCACAAGAGGTACTCAAGCCTCAGATTAATTTTTCAGCCCTGGAGGTTTGCACTTGATAATGACCCAAATGGAAGTTGTTTTATTTCATAATCTCAACATATATGAATGATTACTGGCAACTATAGGTTTGTAATAATAATTTCAAAGACATGATGGGAGCATCACACCTCAGTCCCTTTGGAGTTTTGACTGAAGAGAGTATTGACTATTGAGTAAAATGCTATCATGCTAACATTTCCACAGTGACTTGCTTATATTTGGCAAGTCATTGATGTTAATACAATTATTAAAAAACTATCTTTTATATGTGTGTTATGAATGTGTGTTATTAAGAGTCCTTATCTGAGGACATACTTGTTAGAATATTTGATACTAGACCAAATTCATGAACTGAAAAACAGAGAAGTGTTTATTTTCCTTAAAGGAAGTTAAAAAAACAGATCACAACCTCTGGCTTGTAAAGCCCTTTATTTCTATTTTTAGTTGAGCAGCTGACCTCAGGCCCCTCTGAGTCCCTCTGTGCTGCTGGGACTGACAATGTGGACACTGACTTTCTCGGACACAAACACTCACGCTTACAGCCGCGGAGGCACAAAAAGACACACTTTATTTTAAAACAACTGTGAAAGTATAGAAGTGAAGTGGGACGTGCCAAACTCATTATGTACCGTGTTAGGTCATTGCTAGATGGGGCCTCTTCTTTTTCTCCTTACTCTGAGGTCACTTTGTCCTTTCAGTCTGCACTGCAGATGAACTGAGCTCTGTGCCAATGGTGAAGTTCATTAGTGAAGCAGAAGTCAGGGTGTGAGGCCACCTTGCTTGTTGGGTGCCCTTTTACAATTCTTATGTCCCAGGCATTCATTATACTCGCAGATTGCGCACATACACACGACTGTATGTATGGTACTGCTTACCATGTGTCCAGCGTTCATATTCCTAGATGCACTGTTGGTCCAAACAGACTAAGAATCAGACTGGTAGTTTTGTCATTCTGCTATCTGTAACTGTGCCTGTGGGATGGGTTACCATAGCAATGCATATGACCTAAGGTCAAGTAGTCTCTTGTGTCGAGCCAGCCAAACTGACAGCCAAAGTCTGAATGTGACATTAGGAGACCAGAGCACCTCATAAATCTGCAGCAAGCAGACCATGAAACCCAGTGGAGAGAATTCGTCAACTCCAGGAATGAAATGAAAACACAAACTCACCTCACAAAGAATATAAAGTTGACCTTGAACAGGGGTGTCAAACATGGTTTCATCAAGGTTCACAATCGGTAATGGGAATCACTTTAACAGTCATACATGGTTTATTTATATGCAGTTTTTAATCAAAAATGCATGTCTCATATAGTCCTCACGCCTAAAATTTGAAAAGCTCTCAGCCAGTCAGCTTAAATGTTGTTTGACCTTCAGACCATTTAGTCAAGCAAAATTATTCTGTTCCTTGTGCAGTTCTACAAGGCTACCATATAACCTATTCACAAGAACCAATTTCACAGAACCGAATCAAAATGATGACGCAAACGCCTCATAGCCAGGCTTTTCTTTACCCTCGAAGTTTCTCTGTAGGTAGGACCCAAATATAGACCAGAGGCAGTCTGAACCTACAAAAGACAAGCTTTATTGAAAGATGAAAACAACTCACAGAAATGAGTTGACTTCTGCAGGGCACTGACTAAAAAAAAAATCATGAATCTAGTAGAACACAAAGACTTTGGGGAGCAACAGTGGGACAAATAAAAAGGGAGAGACATGACTATTTGCACGCACAGCTGACTGGACGCAGGTGAAACTCCCGAGGGCGTGGTGGGTAGTCACAAAGAAGGGAAACCAGATGCAGGTGCAGACAGGACAAAAGGAGAAACAACCATCAGAAGTAGGAAGATAAAGATGCATAGAAAAGCCACTGAACTGAAACTACAACAAAAAGCATAGTACCATGACACCTACTGTTCAGGGCAACATTTTTTGAGAACCTAGTGATGTGCAGGCCGAATAAAATTTTTTATTTTTTTTTTAAAAAGGACCAGATTAGACTTGTAGGCGCTGAGTTTGACACATACGACCTTGAAGTTCTGGATTCACAAACCCATATGGCTGTCTTGTGGTCTAGATTACCAGCTGCAGGAATGATAAGCAGTTATTTTATCATAATCTGATACTGGACGAGCAAAGCAACATGTGCATGGCCTTGAAGTTTAGGCCATACAGAACATGTTGAAGCTCTTCTTCCTGTAATCTAATCTCAACAGATTCAACATGAAAATGTAACACACATGATGTAGCAGATATGATGTTCATTTTGTTTCTTTCTGTCCAGATGTACCATCCAGAAGGAGTGCGCTCAGGGGTTGCTGGCCCGTTCTTGGATCAGCATGGGTGAAGGCCCCCAACAGTGTCCTTCCATGACCCTGACACCCGCTGAGATTAGCATCTCGGCAGACATCAAGGTGCTGTGAACTCGTTGTATGTTATTGTTACCGTCACATGCTTTTCCCAAGTCAGACAAGCACTGCTGTTGATCTTCACAAAGTTATGGCTGCAATGGGGACAGTTTATTTAAAGCTGATGTCTCATGACCACCTTTATAATCTGACACCTCTCACCATTACAGCACAGACTATTATTATTACTCGGCTAATAAAATAAAGTGCCAGTGGCGTGTGCTACTGCAGCTTCTTCCACCATCACAACTTCCTGCTTAAAGCGATGCATACGTTTATGTAACGCTAGCATTCATCTGCTTTTTTTCCAGCTTTTAAAAAATGTTGCTGTCAATGTTCACTCTTTATAGCTACGCCCTCAACTCTGAGCCATATGGAAGCTCTTTTATGTTGAACGGAACAACACACAGCTGACACACAGAAATATTTGGTAGTCGATTGTTCAACTGCTTTTGAACCTTTGATATATGACTACTGTGTTTGAAAAGCCCTCGTAGTTCTTTCAACACGGACTAAAATCAAAGCTGGGACTTGGCAATATCTGATCACTGTTTGAATCAAATCTGAATGTTTTGAAGCACAGAGCCTGAAAAATAAAAAATCTGTCTAAATTCTGGAAATCTATATAAGCTAGAAAGATATAAGCTAGAAAATGTCTTGGACTGAATACATGAGTTGATCTGATGGACTATGATACAGAAATGTTACTGTAACCTCAGTCCACTGTTTTACTGGGTTTTTGAAAAATACAACAAGTCAAATGTCAAAACTCTAAAGTGCATCTATATTTATTCGTGCTCATGGTTGCAGGAAGTTATCCGTGCGAATTTCTCCTTAATGGTTTCTACTGACCCTGCAAAGAAATTGAAACAAGAACTTTGCCAGGTGTCTCAACAATGTTGAAATGACATCCTCCATTGGTTTTAATATGGATAAGAGGCTGGAGTACAGAGTTATAGGCTAAGGCTAGTCTGGTACTTTCAGCTATTCCTTTATTTCACAAGTGGTCGTCACAGCAGATGGACACGCATATTTGATTTAGCACAGGTTTTATGCCGGATGCCCTCCCTCATGTAACCCTCCCATTTGTCTGGACTAGGGACCCGCATGAAGACTACACTAGCTTGTGACCCCCTGAGGCTGGGTTTGTGTCTCCTCCCGATCAGCTAAAGGCTTTTAGCAGCATTCAAAGACTGTATAGGTGCTAGCAGGTGTATATTAGTCCACCACCCAATTTAAGGTTTATGCCAAAGCTTCCCTAAATTACCAGTACGGGTAATTACCCAAATCATTTTCTATGTTTCCGTAGTGGTTAATACACCAGTACATGCAAGCTCTTTAATTGAAATGATAATTTTAATTCTAAAATATAATTATTGTTATTACCCATGAATTACTTTTTTTTTTTTAAGCAGATGATTATTTTTTGATTAACAAGCCAAAATGTGGGGATTTTCTGCCTTTACTGATTGGAAAAATTAGCTTTAGTGGTTGAACGCTAATTAATTTACGACTTCTCATTCAAGTTCAGTGTACTGGCTCAAATCTGAGTATAACAGATGATATCATTTTCTTTTTTTTGGCTAATAAATAACAAGATTATTTTTAGTTTTAACAACTTTTTTTCACAAATTTCTAAATTATTTGTGTTTTCATGTGTTTATAACAGAGGTAATTAGTGCTAAATGGTATTTTATTTAACAAAATTTGGGGAAAAACTTCTTGAATTGATCATAACCTAGAAGCAACGTATTTTTTCTAGTAAATCCATGATAAATGCTCCAAAAATGGTATCAACATCATCAAAATGGCAAAGAGGTCCAGTTCAGTGACACCTGTTAGCATAGGAGACAAGCTTTATTTAAAAGACTGTATAGGAGGAACACAAAGACACAGATACCTGGTAATTTGTGCTAAGCAACACACTAATAAAGAACTAGAGTTTCACGCTCAAAAAACTGAAGCACTGATTTCTTTGTTGATCTGCACAGGCAGCCATAATATTTATCAGATTTCATTAGCGATGGTCCAAAATGCACCAGCACCACATCTATTATTTATTTTTATATTTAGCTGTAACTAAAATTGGTAAAATGAAATGCAGATTAATAGTAAATAGTGTTTTGCTGCTTTGCAGACAGAAAAATATGTTTTATCAGTTATTTAAAAAGTAATTTGCGGTGACTTTCCAATGTCAGCTTACTCTATAGTATTTGTACATTGTATGTGGGCATGTTTCCAATCACCTTTACCTTTGTACTAATGGAAAACACACATTTAACTCAACTTTCAAGTATACCTGAGAGCTAGTCAGGCTTCATTAGTACCTTTTGTGCATTAATAATGAGCTTACCCATTAAAATCTTCACCCTTAGCTTTGCAGGTGTTTATAAGTGGTATTTAATGGACCACTACCTTAATCAGACTTGGCAGGATAATATATCCTGGTTAAAAGAGTGACTGCATCACCTACTTATGGGGTATAGCTTCCAAACTGTTGTTTTCAGTAATTCTTAACAGTCATTATATCGCGTAACAAAAGATAACAATGTGATAATTAGCTCAGGGAAATTTGACACCTCAGATATAGTTGACCTTTAATTACAGATCATAATTGGACTTGACTCGGAGACGACAGGTCATTAATTGGTTCATTAATTGTGGATATTTGCTTGTAATGAGGGTCAGTGTGGCTGGTCCTCCAGCTTCCGCTGCCAAAGGCATCCTTCATCAACAGGAAACTCCACTCAAGGTTGTCTCCCCAAAAGCAGGAAGCAGCAGGCAGGAAGTCAGGGCCTTAGGCAGGAAATGATCAATTCCACTAAACAATGGAGAAGATTTTTAAGACAAGTAAGCACATGCCGCCGGCTGCTTCAGTTCCTACCTGCTGGGCTGCAGAATATGTCATCTTGCTCCTTCCTCTCTACTTAACAATCCTTGCCTTCTCCCACCATCCCACCCTTAGTTTTCTCACATTGAAATCATTTAGCTGAAATTCAGTCATGTCAGTGAGGTGTTATGTTTCTCATTATACGTCTGTCATACTTCATCACATACCCAGATTTAGATGTGAATGTAGCACTGTGCCATCTGTTTCTTCATTGCACATTAGTTTCTTTATTTCTGCTTAAACTCTTGAACAAAGTTGAAGTAATGCCAACACCATTCGCTCTCTGTTAAGGAGTATTGGAGTCGATGTTTGTGCGTTCGGGGGATTCAGGTTTCTAATTAATTTTGATGAAGACGAGCAGCTATTTATATTGCTATATGTGTTTTTGCCGCAGGATGTTGGCATCTTGATAAACGGCAGCGTTCCTGATCTGATTGGTTCCCGGGTGGAGTGTGAATATGAGCCGGGGGTTTCTACAGTCGCCACGGTGCACCTGGACTCCGGTCCCTCTCAGATCCAAACCTGCCCTCTCCTCCCTCGAAAAAGCTATCAACCAATCCTCCCCGGCAAAGGTGGGACTGCAAACAGGCAACCATTTGGCTTTTTTTTTTTTGCTAAGCTGCCAGCCATGTTTTTCCACACATTTCAAGGACAGTTATGGTATTTGAGTCATTTTTTTATACGAACAAATCCAATTTCCCCTTTCATCTCTTCAAAAAGCGGCAAAGTCAGTGTAACGTCAGGATGTGCTGTTGTCTAGTTTGTGTTATGAGGGCGATATCATCTCCAGCGGTTGTCACATACGCTGTTGTCTACATTCTTTTGTTTCTTCAGATCACCTGACGGTTTCTGTGGCGATAAAAGTAAATGGCACATCTGTGGTATCTGGGAGCTTCATCATCTATGACTGCGAGAGGACTGGAAAAATACATCCGAAGACACCGTGAGTCACACTTTTAATATCACTTTGGTTTATCTCAAATTCTTGATTTAACCAGTTAGTGATGCGTTTACACGCAGTCACATTTGCATTGATGCAGTGGTGAAATTTACATTTTCTCAAGTACTGTTCAATTTTCAGGAAGTATAGTTTATACTACTTTATATTTATTCCTCCACTACGTTCTTTATGCAACCCTTTGCACTTCAACTTTCACCAGATTTAGACACAAAATACTAGCATGATTGGGGTTTTCATGTAAATTAAGCATATGCTATGTTAGTGCATTGTTAAGGAGCAAATCAGTGTCTCCATGTCCTTGTGAGAAAAGCGCTGCTTACTTGTGATCACTTTTGCCGCTTCACATACCCTTATCTGTTTAAATAAGTATCTGGATATGAATATTGAGCATCTGCATTTGGAGGACATGATTATTGGGGCCTCGGGCTTTTGGTTCTGTTTGCTGTCCAAGTATCAGGCAGCTAAACCGTTCCTTTAACCTCCCGAGCCTCCTCATCCTCATATGGTGACATTTTATTTGGGTTTTTCTACATCTAATACTTAATACTACTTCATACTAATTTTTTTCTAATTACTTCCAATCAAAGCTTATGCTTGTTTTTTCAGGTTCAACTTATTAGGTCTGCTATACCTTGGAGAAATTAAAAATCCATCCAAAATAAAATTTGGGCTTGCAGGATGTTGTGTAGTAATTTGCAATCTTTTGAAACCATGAACTATCATGTGACAATGATAAATCATTTTTATTAATTTTTGAACTGTGCAAAGGTTTTAAACTAACCCTAATTTCTTTTAAGGAAAGTGGAAAACAGGGTTATTGAAACATGTGCAAGTATACATGGAAATACAGTTTATAAGAAAAAATAGAGTGTTAATAATTCTTGAAAGTCAGTGGGTATGACCACCTGGACTCTCTTAGGCAAGCCTTCTTATAATTTCTTCAAGTAGTTCTCCAGGCTTCTCGCAGGACATTCAAAGATCTTCTTTCAGCGTTGGCTGTGTTTTGTTTCGTTCTCTGTCAAGATGATCCCACAGGGCTTCATATTGCTTTGTGTTGAGTTTGAGGTAGATATGCCAAGGTTTTGGGTAATAGCTCTGACGGTACAAAAATACTATTTTATGCCTGTCAAATTGTGTTATCTTTGGCATTTTTCACAGATGAAACTAAAAAAAAATGGGAGCAAATTGTGTTTTGCAACAGGCTGTTAGTAACAAAGTGCTTAAAGGTACAATTACCTGGTCACTAAATTGCCTCCCTGGAAGCTAAATGTGAAAAAAATAAGGGGTAGCTCATTTTGCACAGCACCTCGCAGTCTCGAAAAATGAACGATGCACAGGTTCTGTGTCCAGTAGCTCAGATATCTGTAAGTTGTTAGCAGTTCCACCAAAGAGTTATTGATGGTTTTTTTTCCAGATAACTGTTTGATCATTTAAATTATTCAGTGTTTTACAAAAAAACTCAAACACGTGAATAGTTCTCTTCTTCTTTGATACCAAATTACGTGTTACTTAGCTTTCACGAGTTCTCAGACAAGACTGCTGAACCGTGTAAACAGCTGAAACTAAGTTCACCTGGAAGGTAGAATAATAAAATGCTATTAGGCTCTGATGCATCAGTAATGGTCTAATAATGAAGCAGCTTAATAGTGTGCCACTCACCGGGGACACATTTCCCCATTATGAGGTCTTTGACTTAATTTTGCTCATAATATTTCTTTAATTTGCACAATTATTGCAATAAATGAGATCCTTTGAGTAACAGAGTATTATTACTTTATATTGATGCTTTTACTTAAATAGTGGATCAGCTGCTTCAATATGCAATAAATTTCCTCAAAACAAACCTTTAATGTTAAATAAATCCCAGTGAAATACAATTATAGTGATCTCACAGCAGCAAATGATTGCCACCTCCATCCCCAGCCACTCCCTCTCATGTTTTTCCCCTGTTCTCTATTTAGGCCTCAATACTCTCGACATGTCTTCAAAGGCTTATTGTGTGTTTCGCTTGCTCCAGGTTTCCCAGTGCAGGATCAAATTTGGGATTAATATGCTGTAAACATTAATCCAAAGGAAATTAGATATGTGTGTCTGGCAGATCATGTCAGTGTTTGTTTATATGAAAGACTGTGACTTGTATGGCCCGGTTACTGGGAGGGTTTACTCATATCTGGAAGCAATCCAGCTGGCTTCCTCCTGCATGTTGGACCATGTCAGAGGATCGGCTCTATCTGATGGGCAGATCTCAGGTTTAGAGGGGCATCTGTGTGTGTGCGTGTTTGTCTGATTCCCGGAGATTGAGAAGGCGTTTGATTTGTCCCTTTTGTTCACTTTTTGAAAGCAGTTTCGAGGTGTGAACACTGCAGTTGCAGGTACATGTGTGCAAGACTGCACCCAATATGTGCGCGCGGCCTCAGTGCTCGGTGAGGTCCAGGAGTGTGAAATTAGATGGTGGTTTGTTGAAGGTGATAATGAGCAAAGTGCCATTCTCACAGGATGAGCATTCTGCTGTAATGTGCGGATCTGCTATACTCTATCTGATTTTAATCACTGCATGCTGTTTTGTTAATAATCCCTCAAGAGCCGCTCATTCTCAGGGAAACCGGATAGTAGAGGGTCTTTGTTTTACGCTTTATGAAAAAAGCCATCACTCGGGTTTTTCTTATGTTATTAGATACTGACATCTGAACGTCTGTGTAAACCATCAGTGTCACGCAAGCACCGTTAAAAGTGATTTGCTGCAAAACTTATTCTCATATTAGAAAATCTGTCCTGTGCTGTCTCATGCTACTCTGGTGTGGAAGCAAAATTACATTTCTGCAAGGTGTCAGTGGAGGGTATTTTATTCCAATTCATTATTAATACACTGTGCAAAACAAAGTGAGACAATGTCTCCTGTGGCATTCTGGCTCTTTGTGGTAATGCCAGACTGATGTGATCAAAAAGAAACTGATTCTTAGTGCTGCAAAGAGCTAATTATCTGCTAATCTGCTAATTGTTTTCTTGAATAATCAATTACTGATTTGGTTTGTGAAGCGCAGAAGCGTAAGTAAGTAAACTTTATTTGTGTTGCACTTTTTGAGACAAAGAACAGTCACATGGTGCTTCACAGAAGTGTCAATAAAAACCAATCAACTCTTAAAGCAAAAGGGAAACATGCACAATTTAAATGCCGACCTGTTGATGTTAGATTATTTTGACAGAACAGTAATTTAAGGGATTAATCATTTACCAAAATAGCCGCCCAATAATTTTCTCTTGATGAACATTTCAATCTAATTAATTGAGTTTTTGTTTCAGGTTTAGCAAGTTCAGTGAATTAGTGGTTCAGTGAATTATTATAAGCTTTAATTGTCTTTGTTCAAAACACAACACTGTTTAGCTGGGAGCGGGGGAAAATCAGATTAAAGGCGAAGGAAACAGAGGCACATCTGCCAAACATTTTACATCATCTTCAGTCAATAATCAAAATATATTAAATAGTAAAAAAACACCTCAAAAAACAGATTTAACCCTGGATAGCGTAACCACAAAACAAATGCTAGGCTTTCTTTTTATATTCATGATAAGTAGTAGGTGGTTGAATACTATTGATGCATTTTTATTACTCTGTACAAGGCTGAGACTGTAGGAGCCGTACAAGAAATCCATTAGTTAGTGGGTGTAATTTAAGCCCGGTACCTTGCATGATTTGCATTCCCATTTCTTTCTCCCTAGTCTGTCCCAACTCTTCGGCACTCTTGCTCCTTAATATAATCTCTTATCAGAAAGATGCAAATAAAATCGTAGTAAAACAATCTCATTTGAGGTCGTGAGCGTACCGCAGTGACAGCTGTCCTTGAAAGACTGCCAGTTTTGAGCTCCAGTGTGTAAAGCCTGGATCTAAAACACATGCTAGAAAGTCAGGCTTAATAGCATATATGTGACAAGAAATATTTAGCCAACGCTTGCAATAAAGAGTATTACTGAAAGTATAAAATCACTTGTGCAATACCATCTGTGGTTTAAAAAGTAGGCGAAAACACGCCTGGTGATGTTATACAGTACTTCCCCTTAAATTTGCAGCAGAAAGCATGTGTTGCAACCATGCCAAAACCACTTTACGTGACAGTGTCTAAATAAATGTATTATTAAGTTGCATTCAGGGTAATGTAGCAGAGCTTGAGCTTGACCCATGCTAGTCACCTAAATTTAGAATATTAGAATAACTGGTGACCATAAAACATTAAATAAACATGATCTAATGAATCAGGTTAAACTTCTTCAGGGTAAACTTAACAAAAAAAAGAAAACATTAGCTATTTATTTCTTAAACAGAAAACCACTAGTATATTAGTAAGGTAAATATAGCAAGCATTTTATGTTTTATATTATTTTTTTGACTTCAGCTTTAAGAGGCCTGTATTATGAGATTGACGAGTTGACTTAGTTTGCTTTTGCATTTGCGTGCGTGTCAGCGCCCGAATGTTTTTAGACAGTTTTTCCTCGACACTTTCAAAATGGTCACCGGGCAAAGTGTTAATGACAACCAGACCAGGCATTCCAGTCTCACCACACAGCCCAGTAGGACAAACACCTATCCTGCCCTTTCGCTCTCATTATGTCTCTCAGCCACGCTCTCACTCTCAAACGCACACACTCTCGCCGCTGTATTTGCTTTTTGTGTCTCAAGTTTGGAGCATGTCTCTTTCCTGCTTCTCTTTTTTTCTCTCTCTGTCTCTCTTGCCGTTTGCTCCCCCCTCCCCCCTCTTTCTCTGTCGTCCCCCCTGAAACTGATCTTTTCTTTCAAACGTATTTCTCTTTGACAGAGATGTGATT
This sequence comes from Pundamilia nyererei, assembly GCF_000239375.1. Taxonomy (NCBI): domain Eukaryota; kingdom Metazoa; phylum Chordata; class Actinopteri; order Cichliformes; family Cichlidae; genus Pundamilia; species Pundamilia nyererei. The sequence continues at coordinate 644,563 of NW_005187637.1, read as the reverse complement.
GAGGATGTGTGTTTAACCGCTGTGTCCACTGAGGCCCTGAGAGTGCAAGCCTCACTCTTTATTTGTGTGTGTGGTCATTATGAGTTGGGGAGGGCAGTTTCACAGGGTATTTACTGTCAGTGTTAGATGAAGCAGAGAGAGTGTGTGTATGTGAACAATCCTTGTGTGTCAGTCTTAGTGTGTGTGTGTGTGTGTGTGGTGGTTTATAGGTGTTTTAGTAGGACAGAAAGGGAGTCAGGGAAAACAGAAACTGTGCAGCTGATAAGAGCCTTGAGGGGTCCGTCTGCTTTTAATCAGAACACACACGTTTCAATTACATATCTACATCCTCTTGCACCCACTTCACTCCCCCCCAATCTAGAAACTCCCTTAGAGTGCTGTTATCACTGGAGGCACTATCATTCCTAGTGTGGGACATCTGTCTCTTCCCAGAGGCAGCGCAGTGACTCACACTTTACTCATGCTCTTAATGTGCAGTGGAGATGTTCCAGTTTAGGCACTTCATCTGAAAAGACATATTTCTACTCTGTACACAGAAAGCAAGGACCTAATATCCACATATCCACAAACACCACCCTGTATCATCTCGACTACATGTTAAATGGTCTCACAACTAAAACTGTCTCATATCCAAATATCACTGTTCATTCTTACACTGGACCAAGAAAGGCTCATGTGTATTTTTGCATATAAATCAACTTTTCATTTTCTAAGAGAAATTTCTATTTTGAAATATAGCATATATGTATATATGTACTTATATTATCAAAGTAGATCTTCTACGCCCCTGTTCTGTGTTATTGTACAAAAAAGTGCACCCTGTGCAGAAGCAGTGTGGGGAATTAAACACACCCATGATTTAACAGCTTGTAGAACCAATAACTTTGTAATGTGAGGGTTTGTTATGTGGTTCTGAATTCAGCCCCAGTGTGACCTCGCTAACCAATCAGAAGCCAGGAAATCCTAGACTCGGGTAAATGCAGGAAAACCAGCTAGGCAAATTCAACACATAATTATTACAGCTTTGAAAGTGCAGGTGTAAACATTCAAATATGTAAACATGCAAATATCAAAACATGTAGCTATCAAGTATAAATGAATGTTGTTTCACTTCATTAAGGCCTTACCATTTATGCACAGCTCTCTTGAGTTGCTGCCTCAGGATTTCAATGTAGTTGAGGTCTGGGCTTTGACTGAGCCATTGCAACAACATGATTCTTTTCTGATCCACCGATTCTGTTGTAAATTTGCTGCTGTACTTCAGACAATTGTCCTATCGTTAAGCTTTATCTGGTGTACAGATGGTCTCACATTTGACTCTAGAATACTTTGGTATAAAGAGGACTACATGCTCAAATCATCTACCCTTCACCACCATACTTGACAGCTTGTATAACGTGTTTGTTCTGATATGTTTTCACTAAATGTGGTGCTGTGCATCATGGTTAAACATCTCCTCTGCTCAGGACATTGTTCCAGGAGTCTTGCGGTTTGCTCAGATGTGAGTTTACAAACCTACGTTGTGCTCCCTTGTTCTTCGTAGAGTAGAAGAGGCTTTTACTCTTCCAAACAAGCCATACTTATTCAGCCATTTTCTAATTGTGCCATAATTAACTTCAACATTTAACATCCTGACTGAGGCCTGTAGAATCTGTTGGTCCACGTCACTTGAATGTTTTCCATTTGTGAAATATCTTTCTCACTGCACAATAATGATCTTGAAATTGTTTGGATATTACCTTATAACACATCCCAGATTGATGGGCAGCAACAGTCACTTCTTTAAGATCATTGCTCATGTTTCCTCCTTGGCATTATGGTAACACACACCAGAATGAACCAGACCAGCAAAAACTCTACCAAAGCGTCTGCTTTTATAAGAAGTGTTCACACTTGCTGGTGATCAGTTAATCGAGTCCATTTAGCAGTGAGGGTAGTGTTTGTATCACACTACTTCTGCATTTGTCTTAACTATACTGTATATGACCCAGTTAAATATATCGTGTGCTGTGGTTCATCTCAGATTGTAAACAACCAAATTTAAAACCTGCTAAAGAATATTTTTATTATGCTTTGATATGTTAAAAAGCTTAAAATTGGAAGAGGGGATTTTATTTATACAGTGACTGTAAATAGTTTACTTTGTTAATCCCTAAAACGAAACTGCCATGTTGCAGCAGCAAATACACCACAAAAGTAGACGTAAGGCCAAAAGATCAAGAAAATACATACATGCAAGGTACTAGAGTCCTAAAAAGTAATGAATGAATACATGTGTAAAAAATAGAATATATAAAGAATTTCAGATACTTGAGATACTTCTACTGTACAATAAACTCAGAGTGTGCAAATAAGCACAAGAGTGATTGTGCTGTGTGTTTTTATTCTCCTTACACTTTCTAACTGCTCTACCGTGTGTGTGTGTGTGTGTGTGTGTGTGTGTGTGTGTGTGTGTGTGTGTGTGTGTGTGTGTGTGTGTGTGTGTTTGCTATCCCTAAGCTGATTTTAGTGAAAAACTGTTCACAAATATAAAGCCCTTTCATTTTTTTCTTCTTCTCTAAATTAGAATCCATTTCTTGTGCTGCTGTATTCTAAGTATACAGCCGGAGGAAGCATGTATGTGCATAAACTACTTTCATCACAGTAATGCAATGTGTTTTAATAGTTGCTTGACAATTTTAAAAAATAAGACAGGCTTTGCAAACACTTACAGCATGTGCTAGTATGATAAATTTATTGTTGACTTTGTTCTTTTCACCAGAATTCAGACTGATCATTTCAAATTCAACCAAGGTCCAGCAGATAAAACCTCTCTATAAGCTCTGGCCAGCCAAATCTTATTTCACCTAGACAGACATCTTCAGCTGTCAGACGAGTCACGCCCACCCAACAGTTTGCAAGTGCTGTGCATGTTTAACCTGTGCATGTGGGCTTGTCTCAGATCAGCGGGTATGAATTGTATAGACTCTACAAGCTGCTGATGGTTTTAGTTGCCAAAATATCTTCACGTAGGCAGTGTAACACTCAGACTTGATCTCACAAAGATATAAATACAAGCAACAGCATGCTCACACACGCATCATCATTTACCAGTCTGAGTGTTTATTGAGAAGCGCTTTGTTTCATCTCAGCAGATTTGGCCCTGTGTGACCTCTCTGCTGGCTGTGTTGTAACTGTGGAATGAATGCATCTGAATGTGACTAATCATTACTTCCTTTTATTAAAGCTAAACTTTGATGCCTGTAATCAGGTCTGTCTCTCTGCACTGCTCTCCAAATGAATCACAAACCAAACTTTTGAAAGACACTCTTCCCTGAATGGGAGTAGATCACAGGGAGTAATTGTACGGAGGCGAAAACAGGCTTGATTTGGCAATATTTTGTCCTTGTTTCTCAACTCTTTCTGTGTATGTGTGTCATAGATGTATGAGCTGCCTGAACACAAGGTGGAAATGTTACTGGGACCAAAACAACCACCTATGCGTCTCCAGTAAAGATGACGCGAATCAAAACCTGCTTGAGGTGAGTAATGTGTTTAATCCACCAATCAGATGCCTTGAGGAGCTCATGATATTAAGTTTTCTAGTAATCAGAGCCTCGGTAGTAATCCAGACTCCACTGTCCAAAAACACTAAGTGTTCTGTAATGGTCTGAGTCCAGACGGGTTAGGCAAGAGTAATGATGTGGTAATTCAGTGTGATGTTACGAGTGTCACAATTACACTACGTACGAATGTGGAAACCAGCTATAAAGTCTCAGAAGGATTTGGTTTTAGAAACTCAGACCAGGCATCTTAAGTTTCTGTTTTTGAAATGTTTGTCTGAGAGGATAAATGGAGTCGCTGTGCTTTGATTTGGGCTGGAAGTAATTTGACTGTTTGCTTGATACCAGCGAAGAGTTAAATTAACGCCTACATTTTCCACCGTAGGTTTCTATAGCCCTTTATTTTGCAGCTTGCCTGTACAGTACAAATGAAACTGTATGTTTGCCAATGTCAGCTCCCGTAGGGTGTAAAGTATTTTGTTAAAGCAAACAAATCATCAAATCGTGTAACATGTTTGGCACAAGAGAATGAAATGGCTGTAAAAGTGTGAAATTTATCTAAAGCTTCAAGTGTAGCATTGCTGAAGCCAATTGAAGCTCCCCAGCCACTGTCCTTTTGGACATAATCCTGACATTATCAAGGCCTTCGAGGTCAGCCACTGTATTATTTCTGTCCCATGTGTAAATTTATTGTGTAGCCAGATCCCATGGCCTGCTTGGCCCAGCAGACTTTGGGCCTCGGGGCACACACAACTGGTTCCAGTTAAATATGAAAGGATGTGACTCAGTCCTGTGGTCAGCTGCTGGTCAGCAGTGTTTAAGTTTTGTATGATCATGAATGTTTAACACTCGCCTTTATTTCACAAGATCCCCAACAGAAGCAGACAACTGATGTAATAAAGACATCACAGCATTTTTTTTTCTTTTTTTTTTTTGTACAAATGCAATAAATCCCAGTCGGGTGTGCTGTTTCAGATCCCAAGAAACTGATAAATAAACAAGCCAAGCACAAGAAACTCTTAGTTTTTAAGCCGGTTTTTATAATTAAAATTCGAGGCTCTTTTTAAACCTGTAAAAAGGTTATTTTGATGTAGGTCAGACTGACATGATGAGGTGGGTTTTTCCCATTCTGCTGAGCTCATCGCACTGTCCGGTGGGTCTGCTTTTCTAATCCCTCATCATCTCTCTATTTGAAGCTGTTGTTGTTTCCTTTAGAGGAAGGCTTCACCCTCTCATTTCCTTCTCATACAGATAAACAGGACAGGTATTTTGAGGCACGGATGTGTGCATTGGAGCTATTGTTTTCTTTAACTCCTATATGTCACTTCCTCCCTCTTCACCACAGAATGCCGCTTCCTGCCCCAGCCTGGTTTCCTCTGAGGTTCCTCCATCGCCATCAGGAATGGTCCAAGACTTCACGTTATCCCTCAGCAACATCCAGGAGGTATGACACACAGCCTCCAGCTATAGAGCTGGACTTGGACTTTGTCCAAATTGCGTGTTGTGAAAATGATTGGAATAAAACACAAGCATATGGTGTGTTTGCTTCAAGCTGAGTTAAACACAGATGGATATTTGTGTGTTGTGATTTGGGTCAACGAGTGAGTAAAACTGGAGTGATCTGCTTGTTGTAAGACGGAGATTAAAAAATGAAGAATGAGCGGTTGTCTATATGCTTAGTTGCTCGCTGCTCAGCTGTCTGGGCCCACCGTGCCTCTGGTGACTCGCTGAGTTGTGTCTTTGTCAGCACAGCCTACAATGTGCAGTCGGTCTGAGGCAGCACGCACACACAGAAGGCAGCGGCTTTATTTTGCATGGGCTCATTATAAATTCAGCTAGTCCTTCCAGATCAGTTGTTCAAACTCTTATTCTCATTCCTAATCCACATGGAGCCAGCCAGATGCCAATCCTGCATCGCTGATAAGGATACAACTGGTATCTGCTAAAAATTCCAGTGCTGACTGGTTGCCAGGCGTGGTCAGTCACACGCCTAACCCAGGCTGGCCTCTCAAGCCGTCTCCTGGTGTGTTGCTATGGTGACAGACATTGAGTCACATACACCCCCCCCCCACACACACACACACACACACACATACGCACGCACACATACTCTTCCTTAGGGCAGCGTGAATGTGATTGGCCATTCACGCTGTTTATTATGAAAGTTTATCCAAACTGACATTGTTTGACTAATGCCTTCAGATTGTCGACAAGTCAGCAGAGCAGGAAATGTTCTGCCAGTCAAATTCATTCTCCCCAAAGCATCACCATCGCTCGGATCCTTCTGGGTTTTGTTTAGAATTTCAGTTTGGTTCCCACACTTCTCCGTAAGGACAAACCTAAAGGATGTCTAAACACGGTCTCACACAGCCTCTCTGAAGCATTAATGAACAAGCAAGAGGTTACAAGTTTGTTTGCTGTTATATTAGTTCAGATCCAACATAATTCCAGGAAGCCTTTCAGTAGCATTTCATTGCAAGTGCCCCCCCACCCCACACACAAAAAAAGAGCTTCTCCGGTGTCAAAAAGTACAGCGAAATAGCAGAGGCCTGGAGAGACTGAGTAAAGTAGACCAATTTAGGGTGGCTGGATTCACAGACAAATTACTTCTCCCACTTTAGGCACTTATCCTTTACTGCTCTTACCTATCTGAGCTTCTTTACGATCTTAACGTCACACATCTTGGCTCAGTAAAACTCGGGGCTTTCATTTTGTGAAGAATGAATTCATATTCATTACTCTGACTCCCAGATGACTTGCTGAGATGTGGGAGTCCAGATGTTTATGAATATGAAATTTGAATAGATCACATTTTTCCTGGCAGGGACAATTATTGTGGGTTATTTCAGTTTCCTGGTTCTCTTTCCGAGTTGTCAATTGTTACCAGACAGTGATTGAAACAGTGAGAACAGCATGTTATTAGGTTTTTTTTCTGCTGTTTTTGAAATGCTTTACTTTTTTTTTTTTTTAAGTAAGTGTTTTTGCGTAACAGAATGAGAAGCTGGAGTGTGACTTTGGAACAGAGCAGCGATATGAGGCCACATGGCTGAACAGCACGACTGTCAAGTGTAGTGGAGTGACGGTAAGTACAGACGATGACCTACCAGAAATGAGCGAGTTTGCCAAGTCTGAATAAACATGCTTTAAGCTCCGGCGCATCTACTGTGCATTTACTGGTTCAGTGGGTTCATTATTGTTAGCTTTAACGCTTATTTGTAACTTGTTTTTGATGTAATTATTTTAAACCCTTGTTTAAGACTTGGCTAGAAACCTATGATTATCTAGAGCATCACTAAGTGGAAGCAAAATTACATATAATAAAGACACGAGAACATTGAGGACATACCTGTTTTTGCTGATGCCGTCTTCCGCCCTGTCTATTTAGCTTTCCACTAATCAGAGGAGTCAGATTTACCACCTTAACCTGAGGAGGCGAGGAGCCTTTATCAGACATCGAGAGGATGTATTTATTGACAGCCCCCAGCCTATGAAAGGTAAGATATAAAAACCCATAATTATGTAGACATGCAGAAAAAAAATAAAAAGAAAGGAGTAGATGAAAACACAGCTCTCTGCTCCATTACATTTGTTTGCTCACCTCTCATGTATTTGCAGTGTAATTACATCCCCGCCACAACAAGAAAAAAGATGTGACATAGCCTCCACTGTTGCTCCCAGAATGCATTTCACCCATGTCCAGATGTGTTCTCATGAGATTGATGGGTTTTATTAAATCTGTAGAAAAATAAAGATTCCCTTACAGGGACAAACAGTGTGCGACTACCTTTCACTTGCAGTAATAGCAGTTTGTGTATTACAACACATAATTTGCCAACAACCAGTAATTTACCATGATGTTATATCCTGCTACCGTCTAATTACACATAATGATTGGAGAACATAGCGAGCTGCAATTTTAAGGTGTTATCAATGCCTCTCTCAAGCAATGTCCGCATGTATTGTAGCAAATATAGTTTGAGCTCCATGACAACAGTGAGATGATGAAAACTGACGTGTGTTGTTGAACTTGGCAGTGTTGTCTATAGTGCAGCTACAAGCCAGTTTTTGCCTATCCTAGTCCCAGATGTGCTGTTTGCAATCCATGTGTCTACCATGTGAACAACAGCCCTGGGCCACTGCCAGACACTCCGTGCTGTTAACAGGCAAGACGGTCGCTTTCTGAACATGCAGTGTCATCAAATTTTAAAATGACACACACTTTATCACACACATACAGGCGTGCACGCACTGCAATATGCACACAGTCAGCTGCACAGATGCACATGCGGCGATACAAATGGGAGTTCTCACTGGGAGGCACACTGGAACATGAACGTAATCATCTGTTTTCCCTGGCTTTGTTCTCCTCCACTCCTCTAGCTCTTTCTCCTTTTTTACTGGTTTATTTTTATAGCTGTGAATATATCATCCTCTAACTCCCTATGCTATTTATTTAGGGCACGCAGCCCTTAGCTTCATAAAAGCTCTAAAAGAAAATACCTTGAAGAGTGTACATTAAGTTGACCAGTCAAGGCAAACAGAGTTCAGTAATGTTTTCTCACAGTAGTAATTGCCTCTATGTCTCTCCCTTATCTGCCACATTCATCTAGTGGAAGTGTACAACTGTGGTGTGGGTAGCTCGGACTGTTCCCAGTGCTGGGGTCGGGAGGATAAGGGACACCTCTGTGGCTGGTGTGACAGCATCTGCAAGCCAAGGGATGAATGTCAGCCAATCAGGGATCAGTGTCCTAATCCTGAGATCCATGAGGTAAGTTCAGGGGTTAAACGTGCAGGACTTTGGGCCACAAATGCTTGCATTCATCCTCCTGCATCCCTCACACCTATGGTATTTAGGCCATGTAATGGTAAATCATGAGGTCACTCACATGGTCTGGCAACCCAGATTGTCTGTCAGTCCAGGATCAGCTGCTAAGGTATTATTTGAACCTTATTAAAGCAGCTCATTCAGTGATAACACTAACAGTCACATAGCCACAGACCCCAGGAGACCCAAATGAGTCGACCTGCAATGACTCAGGAGGCCATGGGAACACCTTCTGCACCATGTAACAGCTGTACATAAGCAAACCATGTGGACTGGGGCATGAAAGCTATGTGTGTAGGACCCTTTATGTATGAAACCACAAAGGTTAAAAGGAAAACAAATCAGAACCATGAGGGACTTGAGATTTTGCAACCACAACAAGAGAAAAACCGCACTGCTAAAAGGAATTAAGGAGTATTTATCTTACACGGGATCTGACTGCAGTCACGTCATCATGATTACTGCCAGGGTTTGCGGAGCTCATTTGCATGATCGTATTCATTTGTTTTTCCAACTGTAATGGGAGCCTATTTAGAGTCATCTTCTGAGCCTTTTCTGCCGCTACCAAGCATTATATCAGCACAGCTTTGGTAGGCGGTCATGGGAAGCATGGCTCACATGAGACTCAGTCGGCCTGAACTTCCTGTAGATAAAACCTGGTCGGCAAGCAGAACAAAGCAGGCGCGCAGACACACACTCTCTCACATACACACACGTAAGCCCACAATCTGTCACACAAATAGGCCATATTGAAGCATTCACGATTATCCTTCATTCTTTGTAGCTGTCAGCATACTGTGACTAACAGGATGCTCTGTGAGAGTCTAACTTATGTGGACTTCTTACATGACTGAAGTTAGCTGGGCTGAGATTCAGTATGTGTGGGTAGACTATTGTTGCAATACTCCATGTCTCTCTCTCTCTCTCTCATACACACACACACACACACACACTCCTACTGGCTCTCTCAGGAGAGCAGGCTGCAGAGAGGATACTGGGGTTGTGGTTCGGTGGGGTGAGTGATGCAATGCTTTGGCAGCCGTGTTTTCCCAGAGAATCCACAGGGGTTAGAGCCCAAGTCCTCCAGCTTATAGAAAAAAAAAGCTCCGCTCTCCCCAAACATTCAAACACACTCAGACTGCAGCAGCTCTTTGTTATATAGTCCTTGCGACAGTGCTGCTAAGATAATGAAACATGTTTTTCATCGCTCTGGCTTTGTCACGTACAATCTCTGTCACAAGGTACTCACATCAAAATATCAATAATACAGAGGAGGATTTCATTATTCCCTAAACTTTGCCACTTAGCACCTAATTGAGAAAAATGCTCTGTTCAATTCATTGACGTAAGACAATGGAGACATTTATTATTAACTCCAGGGGCTCTTTATTTTCATGTCATACCTAGACTAGTTCAAGGAATTTAAAAAAAAATCCATTGATTAGAGGTACTTTGGCAACCAAAACAGGAACTGCAAAACATAGTTCACTCACAACATGAAAAGAAAAGGAACAGAAGGACTTGGGTGAGACCTAAATGGTTTGGGAGAGAGGATGGAGAGCTAGTTGGACAAAGACAGGGTGGAGAAGGGTAGAGTATAGTGAGAAGCTTTTTCCTGTTTTTGTCCTCACGTCCTCCTTGATTAGTCTGATGCAGAGGAAGTCGAGTGAGGAGAGGAAGATGAAAGCTCTGACCTCAAAACAATCCCCCCCCAAAAAATCAAAAGGAAAACATGTGGATTTCATTAGGTAGCTGGTTTGTTTGGTGCAGGTTTATATACATGCATGTACATTTGGAGCATGTTTCATTTGAATACGAGAATGTGGAGTAATTTTGTTTAAAAGCTCCAGCTTTCCTTCTGGAGCTTTTTGCTGAGGCACATTCACACCCTGTGATCTCCCAGGAGGCCTGGCAGAGTTTGCACTGTAAATCAGGACTCACAGACTTGTAAGAGGTGTAAATGAACAGCATGCAAGCTGATGTTGCTGTCAGGTCTCAATGGCACCGCAGGGACGCACTACGCGCTATACGACGCATAGTGATAATAAATAACTGCATATTGCCGGCTGCTTTTCTGTGTTTGTCTGACATACTACAGTGTGCGTGTGCACAACTCCACGGACTAGCATTTATATGCTGTTTGTGGATTACATGTGTGTGAAAGAATGTGATGTTTTTGTTAGAGGAAGTATACATACTCGGTGTAAGTAGACACGGGGTGGCCACACTTAATGTCTGAAACCTTAATATAACCGCAAAAACATTTGCACCATTTCCTGCAGTGTAAATCTCACAGAAATACGGTAAGTAATGGGCTGGATTCCAACAGTTTGTTTTCACACCATAATAAAAGTACCACATTCACTCTTTTCTCAACCGCCTCCCGTTTTAGCTAGGAAATATATGGTTTATTTATCTGTGCTGTCAGTCTTGTGGGTTTCGAATTATTTGAATGCAGGGCCGAGCCTTGTCCTCTCACCTAGACCAAACAGAAGTGCTGTTTTCATTTTTCAGCTCAGTTTCAGATAGAGCCGGAGCCAGGCTAATAACACAGAGGGGTCACCGTGACCTCGGCTCAGCCAGAGGGACATCCAGAAAAGCATGCGCACTGCTGGGATAGCTATGCTACAGTGGCAAGATGATGCTAGATTGCTTCTGTCTGGGCGTTGGAGATGTTATCTGAGAAAGTTGAGTTTTCATGGCGACTGGAGAGGTGACAGTCCTTTTCTTTTCTTTCTGTGGCTCCAGAATGGAAAGTTAAGAGACCAAAAGTGAGGGCTGAAATGATGCGTGAGAGTATGCCTCTGAACAACAGCAGAAATGGGACTAAGGAATTTGACAGAGCAGACACAGGAAAACAGATGAAAGGGAATAGTGCGGTGCATTAATTCCCCTGTTGAGGCTTTGCTCTCTCACCACCACCATCAGCATTCACTTTCCTCTCGACAATCAGTCCCCTAAATTGCCTCCCCACTCATCCACCTTTCTGCTGTGCTCTACACCTCGGCTCTTCAGCCCTCACTTTCTCACTCTCTCTGTCTCTTGTGGGATGTGAAGGGGGCTCTTAGTCTGCTCTTTATTTGCATGTGCTGTAGAGGATTAGAGGCTGAAGAGTCTCAGACTACCGCAGTTAAGAGTCTGCTTTGTGTGTGTGTATACCTAAAGTGTGTGTCTATTCAATTAGATCTCAGTCTTCAGCAGAAGAACACTTACATGGGCCCTTATCTCTGTGTGTGTGCCACACTCCATGTCAGCATCAGAGACGGCACCTCTATTCTCCTAATTCTTTGTCATATTCATTATCGCCCATCGTTAGTGGAGTGTTTTTAGGGCGGTAATCTACTTATGAGCTCTAATTTATTGTCCAATTTCACTGCCTTTTTTTTCTCCCCTCTCATATTTTCTTTTTTCACTTTGTCTCTGACAGATTTCCCCTCTAAGTGGTCCAGTGGAAGGAGGCACCCTGCTGACAGTTCAGGGCAGGAACCTGGGCAGGAGGGCTAAAGCAGTGAGAGTCTCTATAGGAGATGTGAACTGTACTCTGCTGCCTCAGTTCTACACTGTCTCCACAGAGTAAGTTTTACAACATATAACTGAATTATGATTCATACGTTTGCAGTGTATGTCAGCCTCTCCCTGTAAATTTGCTCAATCGTATCAGTTTGTCTCGTTTATATCTTTTATATATTTAACTACTTTTCACATTATCTGCTATGTTGAAATAACAAAACTGAACTTCTTGCCCTGTACACCAACTATATATATATATATTTTTTTTAACCCTGATGAAATATGCACCATTGTTAGTGTCAGGACTTGTGAGATGATAGCTGACAATTACCTGTCGTCATGGTGTTGTCATGGTAACCTAATAGGATTTCAGGCAGGTGAGCGTTCAGGTGGATGGCAGGCTGAAATAGACACACATGGAGATCAAGTGATGGAAAGATTTCTCACTGTTACTGAAAGACTCCTGACATGTACATCTCAGACCACTGTGTGTGCTAAAACACCCTCAAATCAGATCATTCAGTCACACCTGCCTACTTTTATTGGATGGTGGAAGCTACCTCTATTACACTGGAATGTCTTCAGCTGGGAAAAGTATGAAAAAGTAGTAAACGGGTGCCATGCTTTAAAAGATTTTGGGAAATATTTTTTTTCTATATTGAAAACCCTCTAATCCAGGTGGGAAAGAATATTCATGTAAGCATATTTATCTAAACAGAAGCCATTTTCAGACATCGACTGCAACATCAAACATTTTTAAACATCACCTGTTATAGGTACACATGAGAATGCAAATGTCTTATTAGAAACAAAGTCTCTAGCACATCTCTAGTCTCTGTGTTGGCCCTGCGATGGACTGGGCTGGTGCTTTTTGTATGTAAAGTTTACATTTTCTTTCTGTGCTTGCATGGGTTCTCTTCAGGTATTCTGATTTTGTCCAAGACTCCAGAGACAAGCATGTTTTTGCTCCGCCACAGCCTAAACTCTCTTAAGCAAGTTTCCTGATATTTTTTCAATAGTTTCAGGAATAGTTCCCAATAGTTCCTTAAAGACATCCAAAGCTGTTCTTTGGATTACTTTTGTAAGTAACACTACTGGCTGCAATACAGGCTAAACCACGACAGAGCCCCTCTCCTGACTTCCTCCATACATATTTTTGACAATTTGAACCAAATTTCAAATTTGGAACCGGTCTTATGGGCTTCATGAGATTTGTTGCACTGATTTTCAGTCTAGTATACCTCCGGAGAGGCTTCAGCAAACAGTAGCCTAATGAACTGAAAGTCCAGATGCATCTCTTGGGTCCTGTTTTTTTTTTTCCTATTTCTTGAGAACATGACTTTCAGATGCTGCTCATCTGCTGTAAATCATTTTGCAGGCCTGATACTTCTTCTGTTGTTCTCTACTTGTTCAGTTTCTTCAGATTTTTTAAGGAAACGCTGCACATCACTCTCAGATACTTCCAGATATTTTGTGTCTAACGTCGCTTTAGAAATCAGCTTGTTCTTGAAAATGTATTATTTTTTTGCCTGTCAAATTGTGTTACCTTCAATATTTTTGTAAGCTCAAATTTTAAAAAACTGACAAAAAAAAATCATTTTTACAACCAAGTTCTTGTAACAGAGTGTCTGAAGACACAATTTAAAATAGGCTCTTTGCTTTTTTATGCTTGAATGTCTCATAGGTCAGTGTTAAAATGAATAAAAAGCAGCTAATGGGTAAAGAGAAGACTTCACAAAGCCTGCTAAAAACATTACATTATAGTTTGGTTCCTTGGAAGCAAAATGTTAAGAAATAAGGGCAGACTTAAGAATTTTGCACAATAGGACAAAAGTTTTTTTAAAAAGAAAGAAATGTAGGTAATCTCAGGGTGATGAGTTAGAAACAGTTTGCCCAGCAGATCTCCAGGTGTTTATAAAGGCTCAAAGCCATTTTAGCAACAACTAGAAATATAAAGTACACCTGAGTCTCAAATTCTCAGAAAAAAGAATGCACTGAAAATGGTTTTATCTTTTCTTCTGCAAAATGTTTTAAATTTCTAGATACCTACAGATTAGCCAGAGCATATGAAAGTGATAGAGATGGATTCATTGTATACATGCCAAATGTATAAATGAAAGCAACGTAAAAGTTTTTGATCCCAGGCCAGATAACCCTAGTTCAAACGTCTAGGAGGTCGGGTGGAAAATGGTCTATTATTTGGCGTGCTACAAAGAAAAGAAACTGAAATAGACCATCAAGGGCAGCAGAGGAAATCCATACTTTTTATTTTGTGCTTGACCAACTTTTATTTAAAGACAATCCAAGAGGGGGCAGTTTATAAACTTCCTCTTGTTAATTAATCACCATCACAGAGATCTGTGACAGTGATTAGACCTGCTTTATATAGGCCCACCAATCATGAAATTAAAATACCCACTGTCCACGTGTGGCTCAGTTTTCATGCATTCATGAGGCTAATTTTCACAAATATTATTATGCAGCACACTTCTCATTTTAAATGGCTCCATCACCACCCCTCCAAAGCTCAGGAACCGTCACATTGTCACCATGGAGACAGAAGGAGCCCGACTCCGACTCTAGCAGAACTCAGTGAAAAGTCAGTAACTCGACAATTACATCCGAACTTTCATTCCGTATCTGTAATGTTCCCTGAATGGAACTGTTTATCTGGTCTTGCTCCACTGAAGCCAATCATTGTATTAAGACCAGTTCTAGGGTGACCTGCGGGTCTTACCTGTCACTCCAACTGCCTGACACATTCCCCCCAAACCACACATGTAGAAAACAACGAATCACGTTTCACTCCGGGGTGAGCTCATCCCATGTTGTCATTCCTTATTGGCTCCAAAGGCTGGTTGTTGTGACAGCACGTCGTCATTGCTGGAAGTGGCACTGACAAATCATAACACATCAGTGCGTCTGACAGTGTCAGCACATTTGACTTGCACAGACACGCGCATGCATGCGAAACCAGACATTTTTCTACTTCTTCCTTGTGGGGCACTCCGGTGATTGATTAGTGATCCTGTCTCATCACCTTCGCAACTTAATTTTGAGGTACAATGTAAAGCTATTCACACCACACCCCTGAAGCAGGAAGGTCTGCTTCAAATTCCCCTCATTCATAAGACCTTGCCAGCCGTCAGTATCGCTCTCTTCATATACACAGCCTACTCATCAGCATACACACACCTGTGCATGTGACCTCATTTACCACGACTGTTGAGACAGGTGTCTGCCCGTGTGCTGAAAGGTGAAAGTTCACATCTGTGTGCCAAAAGGAAAATGTGCAGCACTGGAGAGGCTATGCTCTTCTCACCCAGTGTCAACATGTTAATTAATGGCACAGTCAGTCTAAGCACACCTCATTTATTGAAGTGCTTCACTTGATGTTTGGCTCAGGTCCTCCATGCTGCCCTTCCTTTTCATCATTTTCATACGAACCTTGAGTGGCCGTCGCTGTGTCCATTTAGCTCGGCCCCAGAAAACACTTGTATTCAGACACATACGGACTGGATTGTTGATGATTTTGCAGCCACTCGAGGGAAATGATTAGAGACATCTCAGTGCTAGAACAAATGTTGCCCTCCTGACTGTAATATCTCCACAGTGGGGCAATGCTGGAATATAGAGCAGGGGTCAGCCCAGGCCCTGTGCGCTCCTGCAGGGAGTCTGCCTGTCCTTTGAGTAGAATCACACCACATCAACATCACGTCCAGCATACACCCTCATGCACACACCACATTATCTGCATATCTTGCAAAAGTCTACTTCTATGCTTTTTTATCTGATTGCACATCGATGGAACATTGGACACGTTGGTACATATCTAAAAATTTAACATGGAAGTGTTGCAACATGCATTGTGTATGCGGGAGGCTGCATAGTTTTCTTCTGCACTGTTTCATTTGGCACTGTGGGATATATAGCAAGTACTGTCACTGCTGCCACACTAGCTCTGAGAAGTTAATTGTCTCGTAACTGGCAAGAGTCTAATTTAGCAGAAGATTAAAAATAATTCATCTGAGTTAATTGGTGGAAATTTAATTATGCCATAAGAAGTTATTGTTATATACTTCGAGTGGAGCTGCATTGATTAGTCAATCAACAGGAAATTATTCCAAATTATTCAACATCTGTTTTGATAATTCTGTTAATTGTTTAAATACATTTTTGTAAACAAAAATGGCAGCAGTTTCCTGGCTCCAGCTTCTCCAATGTGAAGATTTTGTTGGTGTTTTTTTACAGTGTTTTATCAGTGTGAAGTCAAATATTACAGAGTGTGTTCAATGAGAGGATCCAAAGCAATGGACAGTGTACAAGACAGGTGAAGAAGAGAGTTCAGGCAGGGTGGAGTGGGTGGTGACGAGTGTCAGGGGTGATTTGTAAAAGAAGGATAGCAGCCAGAGTAAATGGGAAGGTTTCCAAGAAGGCAGTGAGACCCGCTATGATGGGTGGTTATAAGATGGTAGTAATAACAAAAGAACAGGAGGAGCTGAAGGTGGCAGAACTGAATCGGTTAAGAAAGGTTAAGATTTTCATTGGGAGTGACCAGGATATACAGGATTAGAAATGAGAGCGGGATGGCTCAAACTGAGTGGTTCAGAGACAAAGGTAGAGAGGCCACCATGCTGTCTAACCCTTGAAAAAGCAACTTAACCTGATGTTATAGACATTATAAGGGGTAATTTCATCTCAGGATTAAATATAGTTTTAGAATATGTGAGAGGCACTAAAAAATAATGGGAATGATGAGGGACAGCTTAGATTGAGCAGGTTTGAAGGCAATGTTAAAATGTTTTTGACATGTTCGGATTATGAAAGATTCTAAACTCTTTCCTGAAACTATGAGACACACCTAGTTTCAGTTTAAATGGTACAGGCTGACTTCATCATAGCATCTATCTGCTGAGAAAACCCTTTGTGTTGTACTTCACAGGAAAAAATGACTTTGTGTCTTTGCTGTGCAGAATTATCCTCAACATTATGGTTCAATAGCAAACATCATATAATATGATGTACAGTTTTGATAACAGTTTAGTTCCCAGCCTGAAGCTACCCTGCAAGTTGAGACTGATTCAGGCTCCAATTTCTCTTATTTCCCTCAGGCTTGATCCTGTGAATAGTCATGTTTCATTTTGTTTGTCCTTGTTTTTCTTTCCTCTCTAATTTAGAGCATGTGAAGCGATGCATTTTTTCTCAAACAGGTGCACTTCTGCCCACATGCCACATAACTGACAGGAGTGTAATTTGAGTGTAATGGCATTCTTTACCTGATGCTTCTGTAATTAATCAGCATGAATGTAGACCCTGCTATCAACAGATGGTTGGTACTGCAGGTTATTTTAGTTTCCTTTTAACACCTATTCTGGCTTATGAAAAAAGGGGGAAAATTTGTTTTAATTCGGGTTGTTATATGCTAGAATACATGTCACTTTGTTTAAGGCTTGATATTTAGAAAGCCCCGACAGCTTGACCTCAGCCAAGCCTAGACCGACCCAGCCCAGCCGCATCTACTGTGTGTCCTGCCAGGTCCTCCCACACTAAGCACAGCTCCTGCACTTATGTAAATTCCATGGGTCTCCTCTGTCAATCATATATCGCTAGCTGAGAATTTATAACCACTGTAGCAGCAGGCACCTGACTAAATAAACCGACAGGGTGTCAAGCTGGAAGGAGATCATGTGAGGCGATAAAGGTTGTGTTCCCCCTTTGGTACATTTATCCCAGTGAGGTCCCAGAACAGTAGGTCTCTGTGCCTCAGTACACCACCATGTCATTAATATTAGACGTCTCTGTAGAGTGTGCACTGATGGCACAGGGTATAATCACAGCCAGGAGGTAAGAGTACAAGCCACGGCAGCTTCTTAATCTCCTCTGTGGTTAGACACATCTGGTCTAAGGAGCTTTGAACTTTACTTCCCCTAATATCTGATATCCCAGGGCTTTATTGGATTCCCTTATGTAAATGCAATGGGCATTGATGAATTAGTTCATAACACTGTTCCCCAAGATTAATTATGTGTCTTTGTTTAGCAGATCGAGATCTCCTTTTTCATTCTTATATTGGTTTCCCTCACTTGCAATTTGAGTTGAGCGACTCCTTTTTTTTTTTCAAATGAGTTTATTGATTTAAAATTGTGAGCATCATTTTTTTTTTTTTTTGCTTGTTATTCATATTGTTCTCTTTTATTAACTGATCCTCTGTTGTGGTGTTCTGTCCCCAGGCTGGTGTGTGTCACTGGGAGGGCTGCAGATAACAGGAGCGATATTGTCCAAGTGGATGTGGAGCAGAGTGGGATGGGGAAGTCAAAGGAGACCTTCTCATATTTAGTGAGTATTCTCCAGATATCCACCCTCCTGCTGGTTTTTGCTTTCTGTTCTATCTGCCTCTTCCTCCACACTCTTCATCTATGCTCCTTTTTTTCTTTGCTCCTTCCCCACTGGGAAAGCCTCCCCATGTGTGTCAGTTAAGTGTTAACAGATGCGTTTTATGATTCAGAGGAATGCTAGTGTGTGGGAATCTTCAAACATCCATGTGAGCTGTAAGCTAAGCACCATTGTCATTCAGCATTGAATGCCAGAAAAAACAAATATGGTGATTGTTGGAATGTCCCCTTGCTCTGAATTCATCACCGGACGAGGCGAGCTGGCCAGCATTGTGTTAATTGACCTCAACCCACACAGTCTCTCAGTCTCTAAGAGTATTCACCCAGTGGAAATACCCATGTAAGCCATTTGTTTCTCTTTGTTTATAGACAAAGAATTTTTTTTACAATCCAGTGCTGGAACGAGCTGTCATGTCTGGAGCTTCTACAAACAGATCTCCTTGTGAGTTATCCCACAGAGAAATCATCCCAATCTTGAAACCCTTCTTGATACATAAGGATTTTTAAAAAATCTAGAACGACAAACATAGTAAGGACTGTTGTTGGACCTCCTCCTGAGCTTCCTTATCCATCTCAGAACTGGTCAGTGTCGGGAGGTGTTTTACTGTAGGAGAAGATGTGAGAGAAAGGGGAAGCAGTTCTGGAGACAGGATATGTGCCTCTACCGCATCTCCTTCCTCAAACCTCTTGACGGAAACATCTGCCTCCTTACGCCCCCTCCTAAACAAAAATACACAATAGGTCTGCTCCATCCCTGTGCACTGAGGAAGTGAATCCTGTCAGTGAGGATAAGAGGTTTCCCTGGAGGCGAGGTTCACGGCGGGGATAAAAAGTTTGAAAAGAGCAGGAATGCTGATGCTGGTAGCTGCAGAGCCGGACAGGGATATTCATCTTCGCCCAAGGAGGCTTTTTATTTGTGTGTAGGTGCTTTTGTGCATGTATGATTACGTGTGCATGAAGTTTCTCATGCGTATGCATGAACATTATTGCTTCTTACCCGCAGTACAGTACAGCTGTCCTGCTACTTGGGCCTTAAATGCCTGTTGGCTTCAGCAGCACTTTAACATACTGCAGCGTGGGCTGTCTTCACAGTTTTCCTCACTAATTTATTGTTATAGTCAGCAGCTGTCTCAGCCCATCTGTAAAGACGTAATATTTAAACCTCAAAGGATAAGGAAAGATTTTATTTGTTGTCAAGAAAGGCATCATAGAGCACAAACGCAGTTTTTACTAAGCCTGTCTTTTCCAGTGACAGAAGCTGTCAGATTTCTACTGATAAATGTGATTTCTTGTTAGTAGCGTCCCATATCTTTCCTCTGCATGCAGATCCCAAAGCTACTGTCCATGGAGCCAGAGCGGGGCTTGCGTGCTGGAGGAACCAAAGTGACCATCAATGGGGAACACCTTAACATTGGATCTGAGGTTAAAGTCAATGTCAACACAACACAGGAATGCATTATCACTAAGTGAGTGCGACTTTCGTCAAGCAGTTTCTGCAACTTTTGTTAAGCTGGCCAAATTTCAAGTGGTTCTAAACTCTCTGTGACTTTGAATGCTTACCAATAAACCACAAAGGATTTAAATAGCTTTCTTTGCTTTGCCCATATTAATAGCGCCCTTTTCTGTAGCTGATAACAAATGCAGCTACACAGTAATTATTTATTCAGGCTGCACAGTGAAGCCGGCATAAAATTCAGCACCTTTACCTGTATCCCTAATGCTTTCCAAAACAGATTTTTGACTTCTGTGTAACTCTGCCAATATGACTTCAATTGTAATTGGAAGTATTTTGGGGATTAAACAGTTGTAGACATTGCAAGTTCTGAGGTTACACCGTTTACCTGTTTTTTCTTTTCTTTCTTTTATTAGGAAAACAGCTCGAACAATTGAATGCATCATGCCTCCTGCCTCACAGGCACACACTGACCCAGTAACAGTGTGTGTAGAGTTTGAGAACAAGACTTGTGAGGGTCCAGAGCTTAGCACCACATACACCTATGAGAGGAACCCCACTATCACCTCCATCCACCCCAAAATGAGCTTCCGCAGGTACGTATACCACCACACACATCTCAAGGATTAAAAATCTCCACATGCAATACTTTGGAGTTCTCCTTGCATTCCCAGTCACAGGCATAAGTCATTACTGTAATATTGTCCTCGGTGTCTTCTTCCTATTGTTCTCTAAATTGCACAGCTTCAGTGTGACAGGGCAGTGGCATGTTTTTGAGGACATGTGAGGCTTTTCAGTGTATTCAAACTGGTGTGCTTTATTATCTTGTCCTGTCTCTGTCTCGTGTTGGAGAAGGGTCCCAAAGTATTTGCATGTCAGTATGAATTTGACACATTTTTTTGTCGCAGCTGAGATGTGACTCTCTGTTGTGTGTGTGTCACAGTGGTGGCAGGAACATCACAGTGACAGGCCAGGGTTTTGATCTGGTACAGAGTGTCACCATGCAGGTGGTGGGAATTGGACATTCAGTGAGTATCCTAATTATTTCCTCATTTATTTCGCTTGACGCTTTCAGTCAGATAGTCAGATGTGTGGGATCTTGGGATTCACTAGAAAATAATTATTTTCTCCTGTGATATAGTCATAAACATGCAGACACAAATAAATTATTGGTTCAAAGTAAGTAACTGTTGTCCTCTCTGGTCCTTCTACAGCAGTGTGAAGTGCTCACCCCCTCCACAATTGCCTGCCGCTCTCCTCCATCCAACCAATCCCAGCCGACCTCAGTGCAGTTCTTGCTGAATGGAGTCCTTTACACGAATGACAGGCCTTTCTCGTCTGATACCGATGACGAAGAAGAAGAGGAGGAACCTCACATAGGTCACTTTCCCTTGGAATATGTGGAGGATCCTCAGTTCTTCACCGCCAACAAGGAGAAGCTAATCAAACACCATTCAGGGGAGCAGCTGACACTCATCATCAATGTGAGCGACACTGTTCAATCACTTTCATGCTTCACTTTGTGCTGGTCTACAAAAAGATCCTCAGAAATCCCCAGAAGTCTGCCAGTCCCTACAGACATTTCCACACAAATAATTTGCATTTTAACTTTATTTCATCAAAAAGCTGGTCAGACTTAAAGGTACCATCAGAAGACATCAGGCCTTTTATGTTGTTATGTGGCGAGCTTTGAAAAAAATGAAATACTTACTCTACTCCTTGAACTAGTGATGCTATTTTCTGGCTTGTTTTGTGGTTTCAAAAGCATCACTGCTGTAAACCTGAATGCCCCCACTGTTATGAGCCGACAGAGCTGACTGTTTCTTTATTCATATTCACATAAACCAGAGGCATATAAAACACTTCAAAGGCTCTGTCCCCTGTAATGTGTTGACTTCTAATGTTGCAGGTCTAAGGGGGAAGGGGGGCTTTGTTTAGTTGGAGGTCCCATGTTCCACGTTCTGGCTGATCTAAGCACCTGTCTGCATGAATTCATCACCCTAGAGGGTTTCTGGCTGTGACACCGTAAAAAAATGCACATACTAACAGCGCAGACAGGAAAGTTTGAACACGACGCAGCTTCCTCTTTATGTGTCGGTGTGTGCCGGGTTCAGCCCATCTACATGGTCGACTCATTTGTTGTTTCCTGTTTGATTTAGGAAGATGGATTCCACTCGTGGTGGAGCTGAATGGGGGAGAGAGGCTGAAGAGAAATGTGTTTGTTTAATAGGGAGCTTGTTAGCCAGCCAGCCTATATTAAGAACCTGAGCTGGAATGTGGGTGGGTTTTGTTATCCTTTATTCTGTTTTCGGCCTGTTGAATCCATTGTTTTGGCCTTTTCTATTAGTTTCCGTGTGAAAATCTTGTGCATATTGGGGTTATAAAAATCTATTTCTTAGAATATGCTCAAACATATTGGTGTGATAGCTTGATGCTTTTTGTGTCTGTGTATGATGTGTGTGTGTTGTGTTTGTTCAAGGAAGCATTTGTTGACAGAGACCCAGGGGGCTGCAATCTGCAGTGGGGACAGAACAGTGTCCTAAGGGTGTAATCAAAACAAGGAAGCACGCTGGGGATAAACACACGCGTACTTCCTCACTTGTCATTCTTATATTGAAGGGAAATTGCCATTTCATACAAAAAGGCTCATATGTTTGTACGTCTCTCTGTTTGTAGGTTAGTCTATTATTAGTAATAATAACACTGTACATAGCAAATTAGTTACAGAGAAGGCTGTGCCACAGTAAAAAGTAAAACTACAAGAAACACAAGGAGTCATGCAATCATACACAAACCTTGGAGTTAGTCCGCAAAGATGAATATTAAAATTCTTCTTTGTTGTTTCACAGTAAAGCTCACTGTGGCAAGATTACAGTTCGTTCCTGACTGTTCCTGACTGGATTTCTACTTTCAAATAAAGTACTTGAAGTAATGCAGCTAGACTTTTTACAGCCGATTTAATCATCTGTGTCTGATCTTTGTGTACTGAAGTTTCTACGTTCCTGACTAGAAAAACTATTATTGAACTCTGGTGGAATGACGTTTCTTGCATTACTCATTAAACCTTAATTAACTGATTAGTGAAATATTTCAGATTAAGAATTTATTTTGCATGAGTCTTCTGGGCCAACATAGACAGCACGGACCCATTATGATTTTGGTGGGGGAGGAACCAAAACATAGGCAGAACCTGCAGAAGAGACCCGGCCTGGGTCGAACCTGAAGTAAAAATGCTAACTACTTAACCACCGTGACCCTTGAACAGACAACTAGATTTTATGTTATACATGTTAAAAGGGGTACTTTAGTCTAAGAGTTTCAGATATTTTGACGATATGTGAGAGACTCTACTAAATAATGGGAATAATTAGGGACAGGTCAGATTGAGCAGGAATGTTGAGATGGAGGAGTAATAGTGGGTAAACTGAACAAAGGATGTTGAAAAAAGACCTCAGAGGAGGTTCATGGATGTACTGTAGGGCAACATGCAGGGGATTGCTGTGCAAGAGGAAGATGATCCACTGTGGTGACTTTTAAAGACACCAGCCAAAAGAAGAAGAAGAAGTAATGAAGATTAACATGTAATTAGCATTGTTCAAGTGATCTGCGCCTTAGGTCCTAACACGGGACAAGCTTCAAAATCAAGAAATTACCATATTGGAAGTGAAGGACATCTTTCATTTCTGTCATGCCTGATAAAAATCTTTCAAACTCAGTGCCCACCATCTGTAAAGTGAGTTCTCCTGATCCCTACTATAAATTTTTAAGCATTTAAAAATCCTTCACTAGATCCTCGGAAGATATTGTGCTGCTTTTTAAATAAGCTAAGTGCTACACCTCCTGAGTCAGTGAAATCACACTTCATGTGTAAAATCAGACGAGCGTCTATTTAAGCAGTGAAATTCCAGGCTTTAATGGAAGCAGCAGAGTTAGACTGATTGGAAAACATTGTCCATGCATCTTATTTCAAAAGGCTTCTGTAAAGGCCCTGAGAATGTTATTCTGGGCTCAGACAGGGATGACCGTGATCGGGTTTGTTTGTAGAAACTTTTCTGGCCATGTGAGAGGGGGAGTGGGAATGTGTTGTGCTTCGAGCTGAACTCTAGCCCAAACTGGATGAGTTTCCTGCTGCCTTTCTCTGCATGACAGCTGCATGACAGGCCTGCCACGGCTCGGTTTCTGTGCGTGCACACTAGAATGCCTATGTGTCTGCACGTATGTGTGGGGTAAATCTCTTCGTGAATGTTATCTGCGCTTGTTCGAAGTAGGCCCCTCTGCTATCTTACTCCTGACCGGCTGACGGCTGTTTTTATTCGTTTCTGGCACAGAAAGTACCAAGCGATCTGGAGCTGATGCCGGAGGAATACTCAGTGATGATTGGCTCCTATCCCTGCAACATCACTTTTCACAATGACCAGCTGTTCCACTGCACTATCAACGGACTATCCAGCTCCAGCGAAAGGGAGCTTCCTGTCTTTGTAAGTATTAAACCTTGTAAAACACTATAACATGCAAATATACAATCCAGACTTGTGCTGAAAATATTGCTGCCTGGACCTCGATAATTTTAGAGTTTCAACCAAATATTACACGGTATTCAAGCCAAGCATTTAGTCAGAATCTGTACCACCTGTGATGCTCACTGAAACGGATTTTATCTGCAAAAATCTGAATGCGTGCTCTGCAAGTCATTTGTGAGTGTGCCGCTCTACATGCATTATAAATGGGTTGTAGTCGCTCCTCATTCCATCATGAAATAGTAGTCAGTTGGGGGTGGTTAGTCATCATTCTGTGCCACAACAAATAGTTATGTGTTTGCCAACTGTTGTTCATGTCTTTAATCTTTTATCAGTTCTTCTATCATATATTGCACAGACTGCTCACACTGATCCCAAAAACTTCTGAGTCAGCGATGATCTCACTCTTCACTTGTGTCTTTGTTTTTTGTTTCCTGGTTCTTTCATTCTCCATTAAATGCCCTAATCAAGACATGGCTAAGCCCTGAGCAGTCCTAATAAAACCAGACCCTCTTTTTCCTACCCATCTCTCTTCCCCATCTGTAGATATCCGTTCTGGTCTGTTTCGATAGGGCTCTATTAAGGGGGAAAGCATTCATCTATATTTAAATATGAGCCAAACTGCGAGTGGTTTGCTGAAATAGCTCAGAAAACATATGTTAGTCGTTCTCTGCCACGGTTGAGGTGAACTGTAAGAAGCGTTTCCCCACTTTGACACAAAAATAGAAGTAAAGCCTCTCCTTTCTTCTCTGTCTCTCTCTCCTTGTGTACCTGTGGCTTGCTCAAGCAAACCTCCACCCCCATCTGTCTCTCAGGATGTCTCAGAATAAACACTGGCAATTAGCAAACACATAAAGTCAGGGCAAGGGTCAGATAAGATGTCATAACACAAATGGGTGGGCTGTCTGCTTCCTGCACACGAGCTCTGAGGATGATTTGCAAGCGCATTTGACAGGGGCATAAATACAGAGTGCAAGTACATTTTCCTTTGTGCTGGCACATTTGAATAAATGCATACATGTTGGGGTGACGCATAGCTCGTGGCCATTTGTGTTACTTCACTTACTTTTGGTGGAAGATCTATTTTTGCACGCCTGTGTTGTGCTTGGCTCTGAAATGCTGCAGAAGTGGATGTGGGGAAGCAGTGTTTTTGTACCCCAAGCGAAACAGGAACATGGAACAATGGCATTTTCCCCTCCATTACACCAGGCCTGGCTGTTGCAACCTCTGGAAGAAGGCCTCCTCTGGCTGGTCTGAGTAAATAAATGTCTGGAACAGAAAGAGCAAGAGGGAATGTGAAAATGAGGGAGCCCGGTGAGCCAGCTTCCCCCCGTTAGAGTAAGACCACTGTAAGAAGGATTTGGTCTGAGGATTGGAGGCTTTTTTTATCTCCGTCTCTTTTCATGAAATATGTTCAGATTGGGGAAGGAGCGGGAATGATGTGAGCAGGGACCAGAGAGACCCTGCTGACTAATCAGAAGGCAGAAGTGAAAGTTCTTTTCTTGTCACATCTGGGTTAGACTGAACTGGGTGACTCGTTGGAGCGAGAGACCATTTTTCAAAATCTACAGTGTGTAATTTTTTTTTTCTGCATATGTGCACCTGTGCCTATGGAGAAAAAAATGATGTGCTTGTGCATGTTTGCAGCAACTTGTGTTCTCATTAAGAACTGCTTCTGTTGCACTCCACTCACTCTGTGTTACAAAGAAAAGTTTTAATGCATCTACTGCTCATTACTGTGTGTTCTGCAACCTTCTGCCTTCAACTTTTTCTTTTTGCCTTTTTGGATATTACCTTACTGGGTTACAATGTAGTGCAGGAAAAGGGACAACATTTGACTCCAGCCATTCATTTCCTAGCCAACTATTCAGGAAGTGGGGTTTAATTCTCACCACTCTTCCTTCATCAGTGCAAACCATTTTAAACAATCTCTTTATTTTATCTCATTTGGGCTGCTATAATTATCTTTACACATCATTTGCTCATATTCCCACTACTCTAAGTGCATCTGCTAGGATTTCAACATGCTTGCGCAGCTTTAGAGTTGGCTTTTTGCAACATCTAACCAGCAGCTGACTCAAAAGATCTGACAGCTGGGGCATTTTTATCAAATTTCTGGACTAGTGAGATGGAGATGGGATCATTTAAGCGTTATATTAAAATGCACATATTGTCAGATAATTATAGAATAGGTAGCTCGTTTTTTGGGGAGTATATTTTTATTTGCAGTAATTAAGAGCTGAAAGTTTTTTATTTTGAATTTAATGTTTTATATCGTTAAATAAGCTTCTAAGAAAACAAAAGTAAATGTAGGGCTTGAGGCAATATAGTTGACAGTCACGGTGTTAGAAAAATCCATAGAAGGAGAAGGGAAAACTTAAAACAGAACAATGGAGGAGGCCGATTTTTGAAGGAGCTTGACCCAGTTTCATTTGTCATTTCCTTTTTCTTTTTAGGTGCAAGTGGGGAACTTTCGACGCAAAGTTGCCACAGTGCAGCTCGGCGGCAGCGAGATGGCCATCGTGGTATCCATTGTGGTGTGCTGTGTGCTGCTGCTGCTGTGCACTGTGGGTAAGTTGTGTACACATACTTACCAGAACGTGATGGATGTATGCCTGTTATAGCAATGCGTGCTCCAGATGGGAAATAGATAAAAGGAATTCGGGGGTCATAGATTCCCGCGCCTCCCTTCATTCCTCTTCAGTATCCATTGCACAAAGACCACAGTGTTCCTCTTACCGTTTACTCCATCTGTGTGCTTATGTGTGTGTATACACTGTAATCTTTGAGTGTGTCTCTGGGGCAGGTGTATGGGTGAAAATTGGTGTTAGTGTGGATTTTCACACAGTTTCCCGGTATGAATCTGTTCTCAGATATTAAAAAAAAAAAAACTTTAAAAAAAAGCCAACCTCCTTTCTTTTCTTGCCAGACTTTGTGGGTGTGACATAAATGTTGAAATATTAGTGCGTAAATCATTTTTACGTCCCGTGTTCTCACTGTGAAAAACATTGGCACAAAGTCTTTTCCACGGGCTCATAAAAGCTAAAAAACACGAAAATAATTTCATCCATTCGAAAATCTCTCAGTCCCATTTTGACCCTGTTATTATTTCCAGGAAGTTGACAGTGTGTGATAACAGCAGTTGTTTTGTAAATTAGTTGCATTGTATTTTTCTCACTCTTTTGTGTTTTGTTTTTTTTTCTCAGCTCTGGTAGTGTACTGCACAAAGAGCCGAAGGGCAGAACGCTACTGGCAGAAAACGCTACTCCAAATGGAGGAGATGGAGTCCCAGATCAGAGAGGAGATCCGTAAAGGTGTGTTTATAAGAACATCACACACACACACATGAGCGCACCAGTACAAACTTTGTTATCAAAGTCACTTTTGATAGCGAATTTGAAAAAAAAAGAAGTTTGCATGAAGACAGAAATGTTGACCACACTTGTTTGTGTTTACTTGTTTGTGTATATCTGTGTTTGTGTGCGCGTGCGAGCAGAAAAGTATATTTGTTTTTGAGGTTTTCTAGTCTGAAGTGCGAGAAAGATACAACAGTGGACAGATCTGTGCCTAGTAAGCGTGACTCATAAAACATAGTCTCTGCCAAATGATCAGTCACAGACACACTGAGTGACCACATCGCCTCTGCTCCCTCTGCCCTATAGGAACGAGACCTTTGAGTTTGTGTTTGGTTTTGTGTCTGTGTGTGTGCGTGTGCGTGTCTAGGGCATTAGACCAAAGCAGTGTGAAGGCCACTCCGCATCTGAGCACCCAGATTTATTGTGTGGAGATAGGGGGGACGGATAGAGAAAGAAAAATGGAGGGAGGAAGCGATAGGAGCGGGAGTGAGGGCCGCAAGCTTGAGGAGAAGCAGAAGCGTGGGAGGGAGAGGAGGAGAGGAGAGGTTATTTTGTCAGAGGACACAGATAAATTTGTGGCAGAGTTCAGGGTGAGTGTGAACAAAGCACTGGATACTTTTGCTGAGAAGATGTGATAAAAGCAGGCGAAAGGGGGAGAGGGTTAAAGAAGATGGGTAATTGACATATTCCAGGTTACACAAATGGGAGTGTCATGATATTTGTCTGAAGAGTGAGGCAGAGGGGAGGTTTGGTATTCAGGCCTGCTGCTTATAATCTGGAGCTGACAGTGTGCACTGATTCAGACGATGCTTTAGCGAGCAGGAGGATAAATAACCTGGCGGTGTAATGAAATATGTTTTAAATCCCTCTGGTCTAGTATTCTCTTCTTTCTGCACAAACACAGTCTGAAGAAACAGCCATTGTAACCCAAATACGTCTCTCATCCTGCAACAGGATGCACTTTTCTATAAAGAGATCTCTGGCGTGTCATTACATGTGAACATTATCCTCTGCTGGTACATGCTAGCCAATAAAGTGGCTACAACATTGCCATGCAGATTCGAGTCAGCATCTGGACACGCTGATGCTGTTACTGCATGTAAACCTCGATCTGTACACATGTTTTGGATAAAAGCCTCAGACTGGATTTGGCTGCTCTGATTGTCGTTTGGTAAATATTTGCCTGCGTGTCGTGACGGGCTGCACAGTTTGGCAGGGAGAAAGGATGAGAGGGGAAAAAGATCAGAGGATTAGGATTTGGTATTTAACCAGAAGATGATACTAGATGGAGGAAATTAAATGATATAATTCTGTGTTTGATTTAAAATAGCTTCCTGTGAAATCAACCAGTCTTCCAGCAGGATGGGAAAATTGATGGTTACTGGATTAGTCTGCAAACAGATTTCTTGCTTACTTTACTTAGCAACAAATGAAGCTCGAGGAGCCAGAAACAGGAAGAAACCACGGTGTACAAACAGAACCCATGATTCAATCTCATTTGTTTTGTTTTGGGGGGATTTTTTTCTTTTTTGCGCCTTCAGGCTTTGCAGAACTCCAGACCGACATGACAGACCTGACCAAGGAACTGAATCGCAGCCAGGGCATCCCCTTTTTGGAGTACAAACAGTTTGTCACACGCACCTTCTTCCCCAAGGTGAGAAACCCTATTTATTCCCTGTTATCTGATTTCGACTGGCACATTGACAATACCATTTTTCTCACTGGGGTTTTAATATTTCTGCCCTGCATGTCCCATTTCCCATTTGTCACTGCTTGTAATATGCAGGGTAAAAATTCACCTTGGAACTTTTAAACATAGAGCAGAAATCCAGTGAGGTGTAGCTCAGTCTGGCACCCTGCAGGACAGTTAATATGTTCTCTATAGGTAAGCATTTTTCTGATGTGCGATCCACCCCGAAGTGGGTCTATCTGTGGGTGGGTGTTTTTCCACCAGTGCAGACGGGCACAGCTCAGCAGGCTTTGTCTTCCAACCACAGGCATGGACTTTCAAGGAGACAGAACAATGGCGGGCACTGTGACATGGAAACTTTCTCCCCGATCTCTCAAAAGACACATCGTTTTCTTTTTTTCTCCACTCACACACCCACGCTGTTTTGCAAGTACAAATGATCTTGCGCAATGACAGCCATGTCGGTTTCAGTGGACAGTGGACGCTGTTTTGTGGGGGTTTTTTTGGGTTTTTGTTTTTTTATTGGGAAGGAAAAGAGAGGAGGAGAGTGTTGAAAAGCTACATGGAGGGAAACATAAATTCCAGTGTTGCTACTGCAGTATCGTTTCTCCCACAGACTGTATAAAAAAGCTGGCCATAGCCTCCAGGTCTGAAAAGTGAAGCCGATGCAAAGACTCATAAAGCTGGATTTTTTTGTATATACCAGCAGATGTATGGTTGCAAAAAGAGGCCAGATTGTGCAGAAGGTTTTTTTTAATGACCTACTTCTCCCTTGATTTATAATCAGTCGCTAGTTTCAAGGCAACTCAGCATAATGTTAATTCCGTAAATTATGGTGACATTTCAAGAAAAAAAGGCAGATACAAGTTTCTACCATACGGGTGTGCATCCTCAGTCAGACTCAACCCTTTGCGTCACATCCGGCTTTGAATAAACGAGATGGCCACAACCAAAATCTGAAGCTCAGGGCTGTCGCTGTGGAGGTCAGCAAACCAGTCTGTGACATTAGCTTGATTAGGTCCATGTATCATAGTCTGGGTTCTGCCATATTTGTCTGCTAAGACAGCAAATGAGCCTTTGTGCTCTTGTTTTTCCATGAGAGCTTCTGGTTGTCTGAGATTACACACGCGCACACACACGAAACAGTGTTAGACACAGACTTAGACACAGTTAGAGTGCCAGCCAGACGTGGCTGTCCTGAAATGACAGACTGTGTTGAAAGGCTGCCTCTTAGCTCTCGGCCACTTTGTCTCCAAAGCCATTAAGGATCATGACGTTTTGTGTCACGGTGTCATGTTTCCTTTTCATGGTCATTCGGGACCTTTTCAAGAATTTCTGTCCCTTGCCTCCAGATTTCAAAACTTACTGCCAGCGCATAAAAGCCAGTTCTTTTTGTTTCCCCTGTTTATCTTCCGGTGTTTATGACTACAGCAGACTTTTTATGACAGTTTTCTGTGTGTGATTGTGTGTTTCAGATGTGCTCAGATTACGAGAAAAGTCTGGTCCAACCTGTCTACGAGAATGATGCTCTGGGGCCTCGAGCTTTACCAGAGACCCACCCGCTGCTGCAGGATTGGCAGGTGAGGGGTTAAGCCATTAGGTTGTTAGGTTAGGCTTTCTCCTGCCAAAGTGCTTTTTCACTTTCTTGTTTTTCAACTGGGTCACGCTGAAGCTTATTAAGGTTTCGTGGTAAGGTTGTTGTCGGTGAGCTATAAGCGCGTATTGTGATTTTTCTTTCCCTTCCTTCCTGTGGTTGCGAAGTTTGTGTCTGGATTATGCCACTGTACTGTCTGTGTGAACCCACATTATGTATGCATGTCATTCAGGTGTTTCAAAGGACACAAATGTTAGCTTGTTAATGAACGCGCTTCCCGCTAAGTTGATAGCAGGCTGTAGACACACTTCCTACAGGCACTTGGACAAATTCACAGTATGCTTTATAATGAAATAGATCTCTAGTGCGAGGCGTGTGTGTGTAGATGTGTGTGTGTAGGTGTGTGTGTGTGTGTGTAAGGATGGACGAGAGCAAGACTTATAAAGAGAGTAAAAGAGGGGGGCGTGCATTTTCACACACCTTTGTGAGAATGTGTGGTGAAAGTGAAAGCACATGCATGCGCACATTACAACGAGAGAAAGTAAAGACTGTAGTGCTAGTTTTGGGTCGGCAGCCGGGGGAGCCTGTCTAACAGTGATGAAGTGCCTTGGATCCACATTGTCTTCCCAGGAAGTGTTTTCCAGGTCACAGCAAATAAATCTCATAGGCGGGCATTTATCTTAATGGACACCCCTGTTCTCCTTCTGTCAGGCTGCAAACCACACCATATGGCTGCAGTCCAGAGGGAAGACTTCATCACACGGCTGCTTTAGACGCACTCATAGATAGGCCATACTCATTAAGTCGACTCGGCACATTTAGAGACTATCACACGCAGTAAGAGACTGGAGCAGGACGTGCAGATAGTGTGGAGGAAACCAGAGTGGGAGGTGCCTGAAGGTACACGGGGAGGAGATGTGATAGAAAGATGAAGTGTTCGGTAGATGGGTCACTCAAGATGAGAGGAGGTAGATTAGGGGGGACGCAGCAGGTGTGTAATCCAGTTAAGGTGAAGTCATGTAGAGACATAACTGTTTAATCTCCCCTCTGTCATCAGGCCACCAACACAACAAGGCCTAACATAGAAGAGGGCATCACTCTGTTCTCCACTCTCCTCAACAACAAACACTTCCTGATCACGTTCGTCCATGCCCTGGAGCAGCAGAAAGACTTTGCTGTGCGGGACAGGTAACTGCTTCTCTTACAGCTACATTCATTTGTACTACACACAGAAAAACTGCTGTCAAGTAGACAGGTAGGAAACATTTTTTTCTCAGAGAGCCATACTGAATAAGATAAAGTGAAAGACCACACCGCAAACAACTGAAGTGAAGAATGGTGAACAAGGCTGATTAATAAGCAGGTTCCATGTATGAGTGCGCTGCACAGACACAGATACAACTTAATAAGTGGAAAGTAGCATAAAAATTAAATACTTTTATCCTGACACATCATTTTTAGCCATGTAGTATTCCACGTTATGCCTCCTAAAAGGGACAACACCACAAATAGTAGATAGTAGATACCAGAAAATAACAGTCTCTAACGATGCTTAAGTTATAACAGCCTAATAATTACATACTAAGACCAAAATGTTTTTTGTGCCAGACTTTACATATGCTCTTTTTTCTTGTGTAAACATGGGCATTTTAAAATAGTAGTGTATTGAGATTGACTCATTTCTGCAGCCAGCCTTAAGTGGCCATTGAACTCTAGTTTTTGGCACTTTGTATTGGCTTCATTATGCTGGTGTTGTGCCTGCAATGAGCTTATATTAAAGTTTAATCCATTTAATAGATCAAAGTTTATCAGTCCTTCCTTTTTTCCATCCATCTGTTTTCTTAACTTATTAAATAAGTTCTGACTTACCAATTTAACATTCAGTGTAAAATCAGTCTTAACATTAAAACTGAAGCTGTGGTCTAAAAACAAATGTATAGTGAGTTTTTCACAGGACACAAGACCATGGTTAAGGCTGTAGGTTTTTCTCTCTATCTGTTGCATATAGCTTGTGGAAAACCTTTTGCTCCAGCTTTGTAAATATACGGACATATATCAGTGTTACTTGTTTTGTTTTTTCCTGATGTCCTAAAACTGGGCTGTCATTGTGAATCAGAGAGAAATTCCAGCGGCAAGACCACATCCTTTTCCCAGCACAACATCAGCACTTACTGAGTGATGTAGCCTCTTTGTGATGGATTAGAGGGGCTTTGTTAGGGAAATCCCCTGCACCCCTGGTACTGACTCAGACACTCCCTGCATTAGATCAAACCTTTATTTGGCTTTGCTGTCACAGGTGCTGAAGGGAGGACCAAATATTGTTGTTGTTCTTTTAATGTAGCTATTTTTAAATCTCCACTGACCGCACACTGACAGGGCATGTTTGCCAGAGTCTGTTTTTGCTCATCTGTCTCAGCCGCTAATCTGTTTTCTCACCCTTCAGATGCAGTCTGGCGTCCTTGCTCACCATCGCCCTCCATGGCAAGCTGGAGTACTACACCAGTATCATGAAAGATCTGCTGGTGGACCTGATTGATGCGTCGGCTTCCAAAAACCCCAAACTAATGCTTCGCCGGACTGAGTCCGTAGTGGAGAAAATGCTAACCAACTGGATGTCCATCTGCATGTATAGCTACCTCAAGGTGAGGATGGGAAAGAAGCATGCTCAGCAGAGTAATTAATGACTCACACAAGTTTGATTAAAAGGAATTACCGCAGCTTTGATTTTCGCAAATTCTTTAGGAAACAGTGGGTGAGCCTTTTTTCCTGCTGCTGTGTGCAATCAAGCAGCAGATCAACAAGGGCTCAATAGACGCCATCACAGGAAAAGCCCGCTACACCCTCAATGAGGAGTGGCTGCTACGTGAGAATATTGAGGCCAAGCCACAGGTCTGACATCTCATTTAATTAGGCCATGCTGACAATGTCATGCTGACGATCCAAACTCATATTTTTACAAATCGTCCCATGCTTTTGTTTTTGTTTTTTTGCAGAACATCAACGTGTCCTTCCAGGGCTGTGGCATGGACTCCCTATCTGTCAGGGTCATGAACACAGACACGATCTGCCAAGTTAAGGAAAAAATCATTGAAGCCTTTTATAAAAACCTCCCATTCTCCCAGTGGCCTCGGGCCGAGGATGTCGACCTGGGTAAGAGCACATTTTCTCTGATTATTTTCATCCTCTCCCCTACCCAGCCCTCCAAGATATAGTAATCTCCTTTGCAAAAGGTCAATTCCTCTCATGAAGCTCAACTAACCTGAGGCTGCAATGTAATAAATGACAGAATGCATTGAGGAGAGTGTACAGTCATAATCACAAAGAGTTATTGCTTTCAAAAGCTGTGGACCCTGCAGTGCTGATTTGATTAATGGCCCGAGAATATTTCCACAGGTCGTGACACAGAGAGTTAGAGCACGGCTGCGGTCCGTCTTGCATATTCTTTTCCAAATTTAGAAGGAAATTGTCTAACGCTGCTGCTGTCTCTCCTTTTTTCTTTCCTCCAGAGTGGTTTGACTCAGGCAGCAACAGTAAGCTTTTGCAGGATCTAGACAACTCCTCAGTGATGGAGGACGGCCGAAAGAAACTCAACACAGTTTTCCATTACCAGGTGTGTGCTTGTGAGAGACCATTGTGGTGGGTGTTGCCTTGGTGAATTTGTATATCCTGCATGTTGCAACATCAACAGCGGGGATGCTGAGAGTGTGAACTGGAGCATGCGGTGCTTTTCATTATGCCTGCCTGTGCTTTCTTGCGTCCTCGTTCCTTCCCTTGACCCGGAAATCATTCCTCCTCCATCATATATCTCTTAAATGCACTTCAAGGAAAGAGGAGGCTTCTGGAAGTATGACAAGTATTGCCACACCTCCACATCTGGTGCCCGAATTGATGTCTGTTAGACGATGCTGCAGAATCAAGGATTTATCATTTGGCAGGATCGGCTCCGTCTTACCTTGCATCTCTCTCTCCGTCATCCTAACTGGGAGACAAATCAGCATACTGAAAAGCATCCCGTGTAAAAGGTGTCACTGGCTGTCACCGGGTGGGGAGATGTTTCTGTGGTGGGGTTTTTTTTCCGTTTTTTGTAGGTGTTTCTGTTTGTGCTGGAGTTCGCTGCTGCACCATGTTTCTCTTTGTGACTGCACAAATCGTTTACTGCGGCATTAGCACACTGTTGATGGCTCAATTCAGTATACGATATCTGTAACAGTATAATTTATTTCAAATTAGAAGTTGTTAACTAACAGTGCGTGATTTTTACAACATTTCGAGGGCCGGGTTATGCTTAAAAGTGTTTTTATTATTTAACCACGTCAGAAGGGACAAGTGTTTTAGGTTCCTCTGAAAGTTCAAACTTAAATGTCATTCAGCGAAGCCTGATGCTGCTGCGCTCTAATTGTTTGAATTATGGAGTCCTCGTGAGTCACTGCATTAAGTGGGTTTAAACGCTGGCTCGTGTTGATTTCACACACAGATCTAACAAATACAGTAACCTCCCATGCTCTCCTCTTTGCGATTTCAACATAGGATCAAGCTTATTGAAGTTAACCAAAACTAAACTAAAAGCTGAAAATAAACGTGAAGTAAAATTTTCATAAAAACTAGACATTTGAAAAAAATATCAAACTAGCTGAAACTGTTTTGTGAACTTTAGCTTTAACTAAATTGAAATTAAATAATATATATAGAGGAAATAGTTTTAGTATTTGTTAGTTTTGTCAAAAGTTTTTACAATTTGCCGGATGAGGCTTTGATTGATGTGCTTATAGAAATTCTGGATGTCTACAAGACGACGAGTTAACTGCTTTAAAGGAGTTTTTTTCTGTTTTTATCATAATGTCTGTACTGATTTTCCTAATTATGCCTCTGATGTGTGTCCTTCATTCAATAATAATTAAAAAAGACTACAATTAACACTCAAACTAATAAAAACTTAAGTGAAGCATTTTCAAACAAATATAAAACTGAAACAAGAAAATCAACTCTACAAACTAAACTGAGTTAAATACATAAACTCAAAAAATACAAAACTACAATAACTTGGCATAATACTCTAATGGAGCAGGCCTACCTAAAAACCTTTTCCTCGACACATCCATCTAGTAAATGCTTAGTAAAAGCTTTTAAGCTGTTTTAGTTTTAAATCATTTAAAACTTTAAATTGAAAAACAAGAGTTGCTGGTTTCAGCTCTAGAGTCATAATTTAGTGTAAATGGATTGGAGTTGAAGGCAGCACGGTGATGTGGTGGGTTTGAATGCACCATCTGTGTGGCGTTAACGTGTTCTCCTGAGTCCCGGTTGGCTCTCTCCAGGTACTCCGGCTTCCTCCCACAGTCCAAAGACATGCAGTTAGTAAGGTCAGGTTAATTGGTGATTGAATTGGTTGTAGGTGTAGCGTGAATGGTTGTCTGTCTCTCTGTGTAGGCCCTGTGACAGACTGGCGACCTGTCCAGGGTGGGAAAGGCTCCAGCCTGTCGT
This sequence comes from Pundamilia nyererei, assembly GCF_000239375.1. Classification (NCBI taxonomy): domain Eukaryota; kingdom Metazoa; phylum Chordata; class Actinopteri; order Cichliformes; family Cichlidae; genus Pundamilia; species Pundamilia nyererei. Next base: position 608,206 of record NW_005187637.1, on the reverse strand, counting down.
AACCTTCAGCTGGATAAGTGGAAAAAGATAGATCAGTTGGAGTTTCTTCCAACTCCTATTTCCTACACGGGCGTGGACAATTCATTTTCCCAAGGGTCCACATTAGAAACTTGTTGTTGTTGAGGGCCAAACCAATAAGCTTATAAAAAGTCAAATTAATAATGAGCAGAAATGAGTTCATCTTACTGTTGCAGCCCTCCACAACAGTCCCAGTTTCTCATGTGGGCCCTTGGGAGAACTAATTGCCCACCCCTGCCCTAGTGTTAAACTGCAATTTAAGAAACTTTTCTTCTTCCACAGATAAAGGCGAAAAGACCTGCTGCATAAATCATTTTAAACTGGAGGTCAACCATTCAAACTGAAATAACAATAATAAAGCACATGTTTGATTTAATGGGGACTTAAATGGCTTATGTTGTAGTAATTCACTGCTAACAAAAGTTTGAATCTATTATCTGGATTTGACGCCTGGCAGAGTGCTATGGAAATGATTGCTGTGAAAGTTATTGAAAAAGTTGTGTGCCACTTTTTAAATTGCAAATTATTTTTTTTCAAAAGTTAGTAAACTGTTATCGAAAACATCTCAGACACACAAAAAAAGTCTCTTTGCTCACTCTGGCACATTTGCACCAGTGTTTATTCATGTGCATTATTAATGTCCTTGTTAAATAAACCAGTAAAAGTAATGACAGGCATTGCGTGAGTAACTGATAATGTATACTGTGTACTAATACACTAATATGTATACAGTTTCTCATTTACTGCTTTGCTATAGGACAGGAAATTAAATAGGAGCTTGTTTTGTACAGCATTATTAAAATGTACTTATTTCATTTTCATTTATTAAAGGACACAAACATTTTTAATTACAGTGTTTGCAGAGAATTAGCCAATCGTTGCTTTTCATATAAGAATTTAATAAGTGCTAAAGGGAAGAATCTTGCATCCTGTCAGCAATGCTACTTACAGCTTCAAACTGCCTTTATAAAAAAATAAAAAATAAGAAAAAAGTAAAATGTCATGCACTTTTCTCCCATTAACAATGTCTTGCCGTGTGTATGTTTGCTTATGTCCATGTCCATTTGTGCATAAGTAAACAAAAGTTCGGTGACTCTCGCCCTTTGACCTGTTACCTGTACTTGTTAAGTGCTCTGTTTAGTCTTAGCTGAGCCATGGGGACAGAGCTGTGAAAGCAGTGAGCTGCAGCATGTACTAACAGTCTGGGTTCATCGGCGAGGCTGTTCAATCCATTTCACCGTGGGTTGACTTTAATGAGCCCTGCCAGGCTCCCGCAAACTCGCCACCTCTCGAGATGCACGCGAGACCAACACACACGCACATGCAAAGCCCTCAGCGGGACACTCCCTCGAGGGCGTGCTTAATGACGCTGTTCTGGTGCACCCCCGCTCACCCCTGACCCCGTGCCCTTTCTCCTCTACTTTCCTCCCTCCCTCCTTCTTTTCACCTTCTCCCTCTTCACAGATCCCAGAGGGGGCATCGCTGGCCATGAGCATGCAAGACAAGAAAGAGAACACCCTGGGGAGAGGTACGCCACCTTCAAACACACCCACTCGCTGTCTCTTTGTCACACACTCGCCCACACTTGCATAAATACAACCACCCACTCCATCAGAGAACATGCTTACAGTAGCTGATCACGAGAACATGACACACTAATGTAAACACGCGTGAAACCCCACACCTTCGTGTCCCCAAAAGCACACATCTAAACACACTTGCACCTAATAAATCATAACACATACTAATTCTACAACTTCATTCAGAGCCGCTTTTTCCACATTATAGATGTATTCCATTAGCGTGAGTCACCTTGGGGGGAAACTGTGACACAAGTTTGCCCATTGTCCAATCTCAGCCCAGAACAAAATGACTGCTATGGCTGTTGACAGATGAGTTTACATACAGCCTTTAATGGCTTGTCCTTTCATTGTCTAAGGTCTACCTTACATAATCAGTACCAGACCAGAGCTTAGTTCTGCTCAGGCTGTGTCCATCAAAGCCTCTGTTCTCATTCATAATGGGCCAAAAATAGGCTTATGTGGACCAAACCTGGCTCCCGCTTCAAAGCATCAATGGGGTGTTATGAGCGTGTAGTGCTCCCTGGCTAATAGAAAACACTGTCCTGCCTGCCTGTGATCAGTGTTGAGGGTCTGGACTGAGGCCCGCTGGGCAGGAGCATCTCTAGCTATGAAGTCTGTAATGAGACCACACTTACTATGAGGGTGTTTGTGTGTGTATCCGCACAAATGCCTCTCTTTTGTCTTTGCCGGGGTGTGTACAGTAATTTACTGCATTTGTCTTTGTGCCTGTACTCGTGTTTGAACACTCTTCTACATGTGTCCTTGTACTCATATCTGTGTACACATGCTTGTGTACGAGCGTGTTTAGATCTATATATAAACAGAAAGGTTTAATGCTTTTTCTCAGCGTTGGCCGAGCATTACCATCTCATTACACCGGCTCCAGAACCAATCACAGACTCTGTGTGTCTGTCTCCCCTAATCTCTCTCCTTTCTCTCTCCTTTCACTCGTAATCTTTCTCTTTCATTCTCTCAGACAGCTCCCCTCCTCGACTGGCCCACAGTCCACCTTAATCACGTTCTCCTTTTGCATGCACTCTATCTCTCTTGCAGCCCTGTCAATCTTCCCGGGTTTTTTTTTTTTCTTCCTCCTATCTGTCAAACTCCCCTGTGTTACCGTATCCTCTTTATTCTGTCAGGTCTCCACCTTGCTGATTGCACATTGTTTCTTACTGTATTTTATTTATTTTCTGTTTCTCTCTCCTCAGTTAAAGATCTGGATACTGAGAAGTATGTACACTTGGTGAGTATCTCCTCATAGGCAATCAGAATGTTTCTGTGAGCTATGTCTAAGTTTATTACCCGAGCTTTTCCTCTGCGTGCCAGTGTTACTCAGCCCAGAGCAGGCCTGATGACAGAGAGAATGGGGGTGAATAGAGGTGAAAAGGAAAGCTGCTGAGAGGACATGACAGCACTAATGCCGCTTAAGCTCTTTTATAAACGTCAGCCAAGATATGGGCCCTTTGACTTTAGAATAATGAGTTCCTTGGATACAATTTGCCGGGTGAATAGTTAGTTTTGCAGGACAGTTCAGTAGTCATTTTTTGACACAAGTAGGTGGAATTTGACTGCTTCTTTCTTTCCGCTACCCCCATGTAGACTTGTATGAGCAAGTCCCAGACATGATGCTGTGCACGGCAACTGGAGGAAAACCATGAGAATTTCCCAAATCCCATCACTTCCCTATTTCTGTAAATTATTTAGAGCTTCAAAATACCCTTATGCGGATCATGTGTCTAATGCAAGAACCAGAAAATTCCCCTCTGGCATTTTGTACAGCAAAGACAGTGGTGCATTCATTCAGCTACTCATGTTGGGGTTCACTGCTTTGATCTATGTGCAGTTAATGTTTTTTTTTACTGGGTTTTTTTTCATAGGTGCTACCTCACGATGAGCTAATGGAGAACAAGAGGTCACACAGGCAGAGTCATCGCAAGAAAGTCCTGCCTGAAATCTACCTGACACGCCTGCTGTCTACAAAGGTAACTATAGTCAAGAGACCGAAAGCCAAAACAAAACACAAGTCATCTCTCTGTTCCATATTTTATTACCTGTATTTATTTCAGAAGCCACACAGAAATTCCTTCGTCGCATGAAACCATGTGTCTGCATATGTGTGAGCCGCATTTGATCTCTTCCTCCACAGGGAACTCTTCAGAAGTTCTTGGATGACCTCTTTCAGGCCATCCTCAGCATCCCTCCAGACCGCCCTCCTCTGGCTGTTAAATACTTTTTTGACTTCCTGGAGGAACAGGCTGACAAACGGGGCATCACAGACCCAGACACCCTGCACATTTGGAAGACCAACAGGTAGGCAACTAAACGGTCCGATTAAAATCCTCTTTGGTCAGCCTCTTTGTGCAAGTGCTTTTAACAGCTTATCTCGCTCTCTGTCTGTGCAGTTTACCGCTGCGGTTCTGGGTAAACATCCTGAAGAATCCTCAGTTTGTGTTTGACATTGATAAGACAGATCACATGGACGCATGTCTATCTGTCATCGCCCAGGCCTTCATCGATGCCTGCTCCATTTCTGACCTGCAACTAGGCAAAGTGAGTCTGTCACCATCTCTCTCTGTCAACGTCTCTTTCTTGTTTTCAAAGCTGCTTTTTGCAGTTCCTGTTTCCAGCATACAAACCCATATGAATACCAGTGGAAAAGTTTAAAGCTGGAAAAAAAAATCCCTACAAAACACAATTCTCAGAGAAAGTGATAAAAGTCTTCTAAGTATATTTATTGACATTATTTGTGATGTTCTCTGTGTGTGTTTAAATTCATATATGGAAATAGATCCCCCCTGGGCTTCCTCTGCCTTCCTTGAAAACCTCTGATTTATCATACTATATTTATCTGTCCATCAGCTCTATGTATCTACTGTATTTAACTAACACACACAAACCTCAGGTCCCACTGTGAACCTTCATCCCAAAGCCTTCAGACTGTCAGCCCCATCTACCTCCTTTCCTCATGTTATTTCAGCTCAGTCGGCTGATCCAAGGTCATGAGCACCAGGGATCTCTTTTTGTGCTGTGCGCCAATGTGTGCGCGCGCGTGTGTGTGCATTCGTCTATCTGTCTGTCTGTATATGTGTGCTTGCATGTCAATGTCCTCACTGCTCACAAATCCGTCTCATCCTTCAGACACCGTGACCCTGAGCACGCTCTGCTTCCTGTCTCTCTCTGACTGGCTTCCTCCCTGGAGGGAGCCGAGGACTCATCAAATAATGCTCCTCTTTCACAGAGAAACAGTCTGATTTATACACTTCAGGTCCGAGCCAAAAAGCGAGTGCATCCACAGCGCCAATATTCACATGTACTTGCGGGCAGATGTGTACCTATAGATGTAGAAACGAACGCAAAACCTCCCGATATGACAGATTTTTCCATGGTGTCTCATTATTGTGTCACATCTGTCTGTGGAATCGCCAGGTTGAAGGATATGGCCACATTTTCTCCTGTAGGTTAAGGACGGTGGCCTGACACACCTCTATGCACGGTCGCCTGTTTGTGAATGTGCCTCAGGAATAGAGAGTGTAGGGTCTGGATTAGCAGGAGCCAGCAGGGGTGAGGGAGGGGTAGGAGACTAAGCATGGCTCGCTGTTTCCACAGAAACCCTCTTATCTGGCGAGATGCAGGACATAGAGGGCCATAGGGTCACAGGGGGGTTACCAGGCAGATGGGCGAGCAGCAGGAAGTGACCTTGTGGACAGGAAGAGAGAGGGTTCACTATCAGAAGGAGCAACTGTAGCCGGAGCCATCCAGTCCCTCAGCACATTAAACCACACAAACATGCAATAGGTGACACAAATAGCTCATGACACATAGAAATGCCAAGGTGTGTTGTAAGCACCTTCACTGATGCTGAAAGCTGTGGCTGTCCGTCACTTTTAACCCCGTCTTTTTCCCTGCCCTACTTTCTCCCTGTCCCGTTCTCTCTCTCACAGTAACACACACGCAACACAGAGACTCGCTCACAACAACAGCCACAACTGAAACCTGAACATGCCCACAGCCTTTTAGCCTCACTACTTCTCTTCCTGCTTGAATAAACACCAGTGTGAGAGCCTAAAGTGACTGTGGAGAGAGTTGTTTAGACTGGTTTGTTTCTTCCCTGGCTATAACTGTTTGAGTCTCCTTCTGTGCGCAAAGGAAACGGTTCCCTCCCTCCATTGTTTCACTTTAGACTGGTGTAGATAGGCTCATCAACAAATAACATCCAGTTTAATTAAACCGCCATTAGGGCAAAGTGGGAGAAGTGTTCATTTTATTCCAAGAGGAGGAAGCTCTTTTACTCAAATGTAGGGGAATGGAGTGAGGGGCATGATGTGAGACAATCCTTGGCCTGCCCACAAGCACTGACTGGACGAAGTGTCCTTCTTAGAGTGTTTTATTGCAAATAAACACTGAAGCATATAAAAAAAAATTTAATCAGGTTTTAACAGAGGTTACATTTTTTGTGACTCGTTCATCAATGAGAAGCATCGTAATTATGCGTAGGCCCACATCAAGATCCCAGAGTTCAGATGCTGACGGTGATGCAGTAGGGCCCAGCGGGTGGTTGATATAAAGTTTCACTTCTGTCTCCATGGATGAGGGGGAGGTGGGTTGCACAGCAGGAGGTACGAAAAGTCAGAAACACTGGATTGAAATGGTATTTAAAGCCGAGCAGCCAGAAAATGACGGGTTTGAGCAGAAACCTCATTGGCCAAGAATTGCAATATCACAACTTAAATGTAGGGAATTTGACAGCAGGGGAAAGCAGACTCGAAAAAATGGATCAGCAGGAAATAGCAGGCGTTTACCCATAAAATAAAAAGGGCAGACTGTGAGTGAGCACATTGTCTTTGTTCGGCTCTTGTCAAAGCTTTATTACTGCTAGATTAGCATGAGAGCAGCACAGTTGAAAGGTGAAATGTATAATGATACAGATTTCAGAGTATATAGTAACCATAACTTTGAGTAAACGTAGTGAGACTAAGAAAGACAAATGTAGTAGTCTGGAAATCTAAAGCAGGCTAAAATGGCCACATAGCCTTAAGGTCAAAGCTGTTCCATTTTTATTTCACAACTCTGGATTTGCAAGGTGTTCTTAATGTCTGAGTACTCTGGCTAAAAGCTGCCATTTGTTTCCAGGACTCGCCTACCAACAAGCTGCTGTATGCCAAGGAGATCCCAGAGTATAAGAAGAGAGTGCAATGCTATTACCAGCAGATACAAGACATGCCACCCCTCAGCGAGCAGGAGATGAATGCTCACCTGGCTGAGGAGTCACGAGTAAGTGAAAGATTCCAAAAGTTTCTGTGTGTGAGTTATTTAGTTTCACAAAAGCCTGCAATCACAGGCCCGTTCTTATTTTTTTTTTAATGTAATCAAACATGTTGATATCGCTCCGGCAGAAATACAGAAATGAATTCAACACCAACCTGGCCTTGACAGAAATCTACAAATATGCCAAGAGATACAGAAACCAGGTAAGAGATATTCACAGTGCTTTTTCTGTGTTTGTGATCTCATATTTGGATTAGATTTTTTACTGTTGAAACAACAGCCCCTATTTGGCAGATGAAACATCTCAGTTGAGCCCACTTGCTGTATTAAGTTTCACAGATGGATATCGGAGCGTGACGCATCAGTAGGGAAGATCGCAGCCACGCTGACAGATGTCACATACTGTAGACACCTTCACAACCTGTCGCGTAATGCCTTAGTTGAAAACCTGCAGTATTTTGTTGTTTTTTTCCTGGTGTTATGTTTTAAGCGGGGAAAATGCTCCGTGTGGAATATCTTCTTAGCAGCAGCCGCTATTCAGTCTGTCCAATCCTTTGTTTCCAGCCCACGGATACCTTTCACTTTAGGCAAACAGCGTGCTGTTTACCTTCTCTTTAATCACAACCCCATCTGCTTAATGACTGTTAAGGTGCCGCTTCGTATCTCATGCGTCGCGTTGAACTAGCCCTGTTCAAGCCCCTGCTGTACTCCCCCATGTTTCCTCGCTGCTGTGACTATTCTCTAGAGAGGCTTAGTCAGTGGTGACTGTGCTTTAATGGAGCACCCTCATGATAATACCGTTTAGCTGCTTTCCTCTGTCAAGCTACTGTACTGACGTGGGCCATGGGCTTAGACTCTGATTCAGGGAGCTCTTTGAATGGCCCCTGATTGCCTATTCTGTCGCCCCAGCTCAGTTCGCTCTGCCTGGTAGCACACTGCCGCTAAGAGCCCATAAATCCCACTGACACGGTGACAACTATTGGGCATGAAAAACAGAGCAGATGTGGGTTTTGTAAATATGTGAAGAGCGAACGCTTTTGTGGTGTGGAGGCATGCATGAAGGCAGCAGAAGAGGCTGAAGTACTTCACTTGTTCCTCTGCTGCCTCTCCCTTTCACTTGTTCGACTTTCTATGTCTGGCTGGTTCTCTAAATCTCTCCAGAAAGATAGATGCATGAATGCTCGACAGCCACTGAAAGTCTCCTTTGTTGTGTGTTTCTTTTCTATCTCCCTCGGTCAGGTGGTGAACGCTCTGGAGTCGAACCCCACTGCACGTCGCACTCAGCTGCACCACAAGTTTGAGCAGGTCATTGCCCTTGTGGAGGACAACATCTATGAGTGCTGCAGTGAAGCCTGAACCTGCCAATATCTTCTGCTCACAATCTCTTCCTCCTGCTGCCAACTGCCTTTCTCCCACTTACGTGGTTACTTGGGAATGTCGGTCACAGGAGTTATCCGTCTTAAGTGTTATTATTCTTCAAGCAAACTGTTACCAGGATGGAAAGCGGCAGAGCAAAGGATTCAAACCTGCCTGTTAAGCATCATACATTTGCAAAGTATCCCTCCTTTCTTGTGGGGATGCCAAGAAATTTTCCCAAATATTAATCCATGAAACAGACGCAGTTCCGACTGGACTCTACTACGCTTTAGAGGGAATGTGTGGGAGCTCAGAGATGGGGGTTTTGGGATGTCTTTACAGTTACTGGGACCTACAGTTCGCCCTGGTGGCAACCTTAACGCACTGAACCCTTTTCTGAAGGGAACAAGCCAATGATGCACTGTACTGTAATATAATGTCCATAGCAATATTTATAGATGTGTTATAATGCTTTCAAGTGGCCTGTTCATCAGGATTAGTAGGACCATGATAAACTCCTCTCATCTCCTAAAGCCTGCAACGTTCTCAGGTGTGATTGGTGAAGATGGGCGTTGGACTTTCATTGGTGCTTTCAACAATATGTCCCAATGTGCTTCGCAGGTTGATGACGGGTTGCGGAGGAGTGGGGCGACGAAATTTATGAAATCAAAATGTAATGTAGTTCACTGGGAAGAGCTGCATCAGTATATAAGTGTTGATCTGTGTGCTTGTCAATGAATGGTAATCATGTTGGATTCTGATCAAATTTAAAAGAGGGAAATTTACATTTAAGAAAAAAAAAGTGAGCTCAATATAATCAGAGGAGAGACTGTATTTGTGATGCCAAATGACTTGTCAGAGTTTGTGAAATAAATTACAGTATTTAGGATTTTAAAGTGTCTAGTAATGGCATTTATTATACTAATTCTCAGAGTGGTTCACTTCTAAATGCATTACAGCGCCACAGTGAATTTTAACATTTGAAAACCATTATGATTTGGCCTGCCACCTAAAAGCCCACAAGCTAGCATCTGGAACTTCTCAGAAATCCTTGTAAATGTTCTCATGAAGAAAACGAGTAAGGGGCAGGGGGGATCGTGCAGACATTTAGCTTTGTTTTTATTGCAGGACACAGAACAACTGCCACAAATCCGAGCCATTACAGTAATATTCCTGTTTCACCTTAATTCACACACTAGCATTCTGACATTCGCATACATAAACATCCAACTCACACATGTACAGACTCTTGCAGGAGGTCCATATTTCTTTACACTAATCATCTCAGACAATACCAAGAAGCTAACCTTCTCAGCTTGATCGACACGGCAACTAGAATAGAGTTAGAGAGACAACAGTAGAGCTTAAAAACTCATCTGATTATCTAAACAGAGTAATTCCACTCATATAATTGACTGTTTAAAGCACGTTTTTGGATACATAATTAGTTGTGATAATTACTTACAGTTGGATTTTTACCCAGTTTGTGTGTTTTTGGAAAGTGAAGAGCTCATATGGTGCTCAGTTGGATGACCACCAAGTGGTCACCCCTTTGGATGCCAGGTTAAAATCTGTGAGACCAGCTGAACCCTCCATAATTAAATGGATTAAAAACACACATGCTGGTTTTTAAATGCGTCAGTCCCGCTTGAAGGTGCAGTGGCGACACTGCAGAGAAGACAAAAGGAGAGGTAAGTCAAGAGGATTGGCTGATTGAAGGTAGTGCTGCTTGGCGGTGGTGGGTCCCCATCTGAGGCAGGCACAGATGGGACAGAAGAGGGTGAGAAAGGGAGCACAGGTCAAGCGGGGGCCACCTGGCTTGAAGAGACGGATGAAGTCTGAGTTTTGGAGACGGCAGCCTCATCTTCTCCAAATGGGTTCTTTCCACAGCACACCGTGGTGATCATGCAGTTTCTGAACTGGAGGTCACAAAAACAAATCACAATCAGAGTTATGACGCCTTCACGGGTTGTCAAACTCATTTTACATCGTGAGGCCACATACAGCTCAATTTGATTTTTAGTGAGCCAGATCAGAAAAACTATTGCCTATAAAAAGACACCTGCAAACTGTTTAAGTGTAAATAATTTAAATTTAAGTGTAACTACAAATTTAATCATTGAGGATTCAAAAGAAAAAAAAGTGCAATTTGTGCAACAACACAGCGACAATACATCTCAGCCTTTATATGACAGAACTGCTTAAATCAAAAAAACCTATAAACACAGCACTTATGGCTTAAATTATGAAATAAAGGTTAAAAATGAAAGAAAAGACAATTACAGGTCATTATCTGCTGATTTGAATTTTTTTTTTATTTTTATTTGACTTTATTTTTTTTTACTTTGGGACATAGTTAATTAGAAAAAACGAACTAACTATTAAAATGGCCTGTATTTGTATAGAGCTTTACATAGCCCCTAAGGACCCCAAAGCGCTTTACACATTCAGTCATCCACCCATATTCACACACTGGTGATGCCAAGCTACATTGTAGCCACAGCTGCCCTGGGGCGCCAAGTGTCTTGCCCAAGGACACAGCGACCGAGACTATCCGAGCCGGGGCTCGAACCGGCAACCTTCCGATTACAAGACGAACTGCCAACTCTTGAGCCACGATCGCCCGTGTGAATTAGAGAAATGTTCTTACATTTAGATTTAGGCTACTAGTCAAAGTAGAGATTACATTAGTGTACCCCTGTAGTTTCCAAGTTAACGATTTGTTAACCTGAAGTGAGCAATGAAATGAAGGATAAAGAAATGGAAACACTACTAGACAATTAAACCAAATCATTTGAAAATGGGCAAATCTGGTAGAATCACACACATCTGGAAAAAAAACACACAACCCCAACTGCTGGGAACAGGAAATTTGTTACTATATAAGCTAAAATTTACTATGTAAAGCGCTTCTCTGAAAAGTAACCACAGCTGTCAGACACATGAAGCCCACACAATTTCCTGCAAAAACTGTGTCAAAGTGAAAATGCGTTCGTGAAAATACTCTTGTACGTCATACCTGTCTGTTTAGCAGGATGTAGATGACTGGGTTGTACAGAGCGGCACTCTTGGCGAAGAAGGCGGGAGCAGTCATGAATACTGGCCCAAACTCAGTTCCCTGATTGGCAAAGATGTACCAAGCCACGCTGGCATAGGGCACCCAGCATACCAAAAAGGAGATCACCATGACAATGACCATGCGAGTCACTTCTTTCTCTGCCCTCTGGGTGGTTTCAGACTCCTGCTGCTGAGCTGCAGCCTGACAGACAGATTCAGGTTAACTTAAACCTCTAATCCGAATGTAAACAAAAGGCTTGAGCCCATCACGACTGCTGAACAAAACTGATTAGACCACCGAGATGACTAACACTGTTTATTTAGTTATGTTTTTTATGTTGTGGAAAAAACAAACGCATTATCCTATGGAAGCCCGATTCCACCACTGAAGTAATTTCTTTTTTCCTGCCAGTCAGAATTTTGCAGCATTATTTCAAATATTCAAATTTTGAGATAATAACTTCAATTTTGTCTTAGCTCTACCGATCTCTCACTGACATGAGACACGTACTCTCTCCAAAAACAGATGAGAATTCATGCCTGTCACTTGTGAACGTGCACTAATTTCTTTGTCCACATGGGGGCAGCAAAGGTTGAATACGTTATTCAGAACAAGACTTTTTGGCATAGCTAGTGTGGAGGTTAAGAGTTAGCTAGGCATTAGCATTGTAATGCATTTTATTTATTGTATTTGTACTGTTAGGTCTGTTCTTGGTCTGAACTAGCTACAAGCAGCACATGCTTAAGCTGTAGGTTTCAATAGAGAAATCGTAATGGTTTTAAATGTATCTTTAACTTTGTCTGCTGTAAGATAGTTTCAAAAATACAAACAGTGACTTATTTTAGGCATGAAAACTTACCTCAGGCTCACATCAGGCTAATGTAATTTAACATATGTAAAGATGCTCATATTTCACACGAATGTTGAATGATTAGATTTTAGGAGAGACTGTCTCTCACTACACTAACTATACATATCTTCCCCTTTAGATGCTTGGTTCTCCTTTTTGTTTAGCAGCTAATAACAAATAAAGTGTATTTGTAGTGTGTGGGAGGTGATGCTGGGTTTTGGGTCTTTTGCTAAAAACGTTGATATATTGACACAAAGTTGACATTGTGTTGACTGCAGTAGGCCAATCAGTGCAATAAATTATCATAATCTAGACTTGGTATAAGCTGTCAGTCAAAGCATTATATTAAACATTGGCCTAGTATTTTGCAGTTGGTGTATCCTTATCAAAAAACACACACGAGAAGCTATGAGAGCAGTAAGAGTGTACCAGATCATTAAAGCTGGGTCACGCAGCCAAAAACAGTCTCTCTGAAACTCCCTCTAAATCTCCCCAAAGCTGGGAGGAGCTGCAGATTCAGATAACAAAAATTCTCTGAAGGTTATAAGCAACCTATTTTAATCTGTTTCCACATGTTTAAACTACCATTTGACAGATGTACTAAAGAATGCTGATTATAGCCAATTTAAATGAAAATCTGCATTATAATTGTGTATAATCACTTATACATTATAAATGCTCTTATTCTATTATTAATAAAGGCATCAGGACGACACAGTGAGCAGGCAGACTGCCCTTTAGCCAGAGGACCTGGGTGTAAGCTGCCATGTTGGCAGGGATCTGCCCTCCTGAAGTGTCCTTGAGCCCCTAAATCCCTTACATCTCCAGAGACTCTGTGATGTGCAGTACCCCTTGTGAAAGGGAGCAAGGTGAAAAAAAAAATCAAAAAACATAATAAAGTGGAATTTTTCTACAGGGCTAAACAATATATCAAGTCTTTGCTATTAATATTGCTTTGGCAGTGGCATTCCTACCGCTCGCACAGTGCAGAGGAGGCTAGTGTAGCAGAAGAAGATGATGAACAAGGGGATACAGAAGTGGAGGACAAACATATAGATGACGAACGAGGTGTTGTTGATCTCAGGCTTGGGAGTGTAGTAGTCAATCCCACAGGAACACTGCATTCCCTCTGGGATATACCTGCACAACACACAATAACTCAAAGACTTCGGCCAGCACCATTACACAGTATTTGTGCCGCATGTGTGATTTACACTAGTTTGCAGGTTTTAAAAACATAACTATAAAACTGCTTTACTGGGAAAATGGTCCTCAGAATATTAATCAAACAGAGTGTAGACACAGAAACTAACTGTACCGGGACCATCCAAAGAGAGGGGGAGCAGCACAGGTCAGGGCCATGACCCATGTGAAACCCAGGCCAGCCACGGCATGTTTTTCTCCAAAGCGGAAGTTGGTCATCGGCTTACAGACCACAATATAGCGCTCAATAGCCAAAACCACCAGAGACCAGAGAGCAATCTCTCCTAAAACATGAAAGAAAGCATGTATGTAAGTTTAAGTACAGCATCTCTACTGACATTAAACATGAAATAATAAAAGCAGTATATTAGATTCAAGTTTAAGTAATTAGACAAACTAATTTCCTATAAAAATGAACGACTTAATACATTCAAACCTATGAGAGTGACCCAAAAACTATAGCAAATTTAAAGTGTGACTTGTTTTGTTCTAAATCCACACAGAAAACACAGTTTACAGTTTAATTCTGACTCTTACCTCCTAATGTGGCAAAGAATCCTTCAATATTGCAGCCGCTGACACCTAAGACGAAATATCCATGCAGGGCCGTGTAGAGCGTGACCGTGAAGCCCCCAACTACCATAAAGAGGTCGGCCACCGCCAGGTTGAGCAGAACGTAGTTCAGCGGGGTCCTCAGCTTTTTGTGCTTGACAGTGACGTAGAGGGTGAGAAAGTTAATGGGGAAGGAAGAAATGATGAGGAACAGCATGTACGCTGCAAGAAGAGAGTACTTCCAGGGCTCAGCCAGGTAGTACTGAGGGTACTCAAATGGGCTGCGCACCACCCCAGTCTTGTTAGACATGGGTACATAGAAGTTGGGTCCTTCTGTGCCATTCATGGCTGCGGGTGTTGATGCCTTTTCTTCTTCTAAGACCTTAAAAGTGGATGAAACAATCTGTGCCTCTCTCTCTTTTTAGAATAAACTACTATGAGGGAGTCTTTTGGTGTAGTTGAAGTGGAAATGAGGGAGAAAGGATGGACGGTGGAACGGCTCTTGTAGAAGTAAGGTGTTCTCTGCAGCCCCCTGAGGAGGTGCGGCACCTTTTAAACAGGCTGGTCGGATTAGGGACTTGCGAAGAGTGAAGTGTTAGGGAAGATGGAATTAAGACACACAATGTGATAGTCCCTCTTTCTCTCACAGACGCACACACAGATACACACACAATGGAGAAAACTCCAGAAATAGATATGCAGTATGTTAAGCAATTTCAAGGTGAGAGGTAACAGCCATGGTTATCCAAACCCCATCATTACTGTCATGCGCATCAGTGCTGCATCAGAATGAGATGAGAGAGTAGGAGGGAAAGGGAAGGAAACTAACTGTCTGTGATCTGAACCGTGCAGAGTAGACCAACTATAAATGAAATTTCTTGAGCGGTCCAACTTATTTGCATCTGTAAAAGCCTAATCCCTAACCAATGCATAATGCAGAGCTCAACTCATAGCCTTGAGTGAACTGCAATTAGAATCTGGGAGACACAAACACAAATCAAGAGGGGCAGTTATTGTCTTTGAAGGATTAAGAAAACTCGCAGTTTTACAAATTGCCAATATACAATTTATTCAAAGGATATTTGCAAGCATATAAAAATCAAATTCTTGTGACTTAATAACAGATGATCTTGTATTGTTATCAAACATACAGTGCAGCTGTAGTGCATAAAGCTGTAGACTTGATGGTAGAATATTATCTCATTGTTGTGAGTAGGAAAATTCTCTACACAACAAACACGTTTTGTATTATATCCAAAAAAAAAAAAAATTCTATTTATATGTTTACACTGTACATTTACAGAGTGAATGATGTAATCACTGACTGGCCCGGGGTAATCTGATCCTAATAATCCAGGCTTTATTGGCTGATGGTGCACTTTTCTTACACTCTGTAATGACCGACACACAAACACTCTAGGTATTACTTCAGCCATTCAACCTTGGATAACAAAGAGCTGCTCCTATAATGTACACCCGCCAAACGTACCGCACAGTTTTAAAGAAAATGTAATCAGAAGACAAAAATGTATAAATTAGGTGCTCCACTTTCAGTTCACCGTCAGTTTGGTTCGTCGATGGGCCTCCGACAGTATGGGCAGCAGTTATGCTGAAGCACCAGAAGCTCATAATCTTCACTGTGAAACATCTGCAATAAACACAGCACGAGAGTGTGAGCAACTTGACAGGAAAATAAAGAAATAATTCAAAAACTTTGTTCGTCAAAGAGGACACCAGGTGGTTAACACTGGGTTCTGCTAGCTGAATGCATTATAAATGCTGTACCTTGAAGCAGGTAGGACACATGGTAATGCTGACTTCAGGCAGCAGGGAGCGGAAGTATTCCCATTTGAGCGGCCTGGGCCAGCGTTTGATCAGCACGTCCCTCCTGCTCATGGCGCGCAGCACAGGACGACTCACCTTGACTGGGACAAAGTTTGAGCCCCCCTGCTGTTTATACACAAAAATGAACCATTATAAACTCCGTCCTTTCACCCTGTCCAGCTGGCTTGCCCATTTGGCAGAATATTAATCACCTCATCTATTTTGTCCTTTTTCTTATTACCTCAAAGCTCATTTTGGCTGTAAATGGATCTTCCTCTTCATCGTCCAAACCCTCATCCATCCTCAAAGATTGGAGATCTTATTGTGTTTATTTGAGAACATATAACCAAGGCGATGCACACATTTCACACATTTTGTGTCGCATATGTCTTCAGTAATTATGTTTGCAGAGCAGGAAAACCCCTTACAAAATTATCCCCGAGAGACTTTTCTAAGAGGCAAAGTGTTCAAAATTAGCTGTGGCTGTCAGTCACTTCACGGCTCTGGAAGAACACAGCATACCTCAGTGCCCTTGAGTGTCTGCTGGCTAATGCAGGTTAATCCCTGCACTAGGGCTGTGGCTACGGCTCTCAGAGGGTTAGTGTCATTAAGATGAGACAGGAGAGCCTCAGTAACCCTATTAGCTCGAGAGCTAAGATGACTTAGTTCTGACAGCTTACCCACAAGTACAGAATCAAGGCCAGCGCAGACTAAACAGCTTCTTAGAACTGTCACAAGGCAGAGGAGAGCCACGTGCTTCATTTTGAGGAGATGTGCTCTGTGTTACAGCATGAACACAGACTTGTGGCACAGTAAAGGCTCAGTAGGTCTTTTATAACACATTAATAACCCTTGTTTGTCTATATATCAACATATAACTGATGATCAAAGGATACCACCATTATCTATATCCTGCCATCGTGCAGCCCTCTGATCTGTGTGAGGAACTTCTAGATCAATAAGAGACAGAGCATCCTCATCAGAGATGTCTTCCTCCAGGTAGAACTGGACCAGCGGCAGCACATCTGTACAAAATCACATGCGACATTTAAAAAAACTCTAATAAAACAAGCAGATTCCTTGGTGGCATATACTGCGCACGGTGTGTATGAGTGTCAGTGACCATATGACGAGGCGCAGTAGATGAAAGGCTGCCTGCAGTTAATGCACACACTCCCCTGGTTGTTCAACAGGGGGTTGTTGGTGGAGCAGCGGTAGCACATCATGCCCTCAATCAGATCCTGCAGCAAACACAGGTGTGTTTAACAAATATGATAAAGGTCACAGCTCTAAAATTTCAAAAACATCACATACACACACACCTCTTTGTCGTGGAAAGGTTTGGAACGAATGGTGAGGCAGCCCAGCTCTATAGACTCTTGGAAGCGTGAGGGAATGTGCAGCTCCTGCAGCTTCTCGTATGCGTACCTTGCAAGCTTATATGCACCAAGCTGTCGGCTCTGCTTGGCCAGCGCATATAAAGTGTTTCTATAATCAGGTCAAGGAAAAATAAACCTGGGGAAGATTTGGCACAGAATTACTGCTTTGTAGATATCTTATTCCAAATATTGTGGGCGTATTTATACTTGTGTTACATTAGCAGAACATCAGCTGCGCTAAGCCAGCAACACTGACTGCATGCCCAGAAAGTAATAAATTAGTTTGTTTGTAGGGTTTTTTTGTGTTTTAATTGAGGACGAGTTGCTTATTTGTATTTATACAGAAACATATTGTTACTAGAGGAGCTCTGAGAGTGGCAACCAGAGGTCAATGAGTTGCAGCTGCAACAGCACTACAAAGGCACTTCTCCATCACCTAAAACTCAACATCGTTTCTGTTCTTGCCCCTCTACCCAGCCGCTCTCGATTCTCCTCCTACACACCCAGTTTTGTGACTCTTGATCAGTGCACGTCCTATTGTGGAGCTGTTTAAGTGCAATTTTGTGTGTGTGCGTGCAGTGTTTTAAGTGTTGAACCAAGTTGAATGCAATTTGCTGAGACTATAAATCCAAGTTCAAAGTTTTTGGAACATTTCAGCTTGGCCACAGAGGATTGCAGCTGTTCGGCCTGATTTCCTCTTCCAAGGCTGCGCTTTCCTTCCTCATTCCAGAGTCCGATGTGTGCCTACATAGATTTGCCCATGTGGC
The DNA here is from genome assembly GCF_000239375.1 of Pundamilia nyererei. Classification (NCBI taxonomy): domain Eukaryota; kingdom Metazoa; phylum Chordata; class Actinopteri; order Cichliformes; family Cichlidae; genus Pundamilia; species Pundamilia nyererei. The sequence continues at coordinate 590,351 of NW_005187637.1, read as the reverse complement.
TGTGGGTGTACGCGACCGTGTATGTGTGTATTTGTTCAAATTAAAACGTATTGTTCAGTGTGTTTTGGTATGCATACTTTTGCACAAAGTTCAGCAATCAAAGCACTTGTTTAGATAACAGAAAATGTGTTTCTTGCTGGCATCGGCTCCTCCTCCCCATCAACACCCCTTTTCTTTCTCTCAGCAGCACTTTGGTTTTCGGAGTGGCGCCAACTCTCCTGATTTCTCCCTACGTCTATCTGTTTTCCACTGCTCTATCTTCACTGCCTCTGCCAGTTGTGATTTTAGAATGGTATCTATCTGTCACAGAGAGTTTTCCACATTAAGAGGCCCCCATAATGCTCCATTTTCTAAATATTTGCTGAGATCTAACACTACCTTAAGTCCATTTTCTGAAATGTTAGGATACACTTTAGAGATGCCTGGTGGTATGTCCTTTGTGAGGTTGTTCAGGAGGAATCTGCAGATGTTGAAGAGCGTGTCTGGCATGTGAGAACTGAAGGGCTCATCCTACAGATAAAGACAGTTAAAAATATACACATGTAAGTTTAAGGGGTCACAAAGTGTTAGAAATCTCAGATGAAAGTTTTAAAAGCTCCATTTCCAACTTTTTTTCCCGTCATCTTTTAACCTGATCTAAAAGCAGCCTAACCACTCAAAGTGCCTCATTCCTGCTCAAAGTACCCTGAAGGAAAAGATGCATTTTCTTAAAAAAAAACAAAATCACTAACAGCCCTTTATCCCTATAGTTGATAGTTCAAATCTATAGTGCCTGTCTGGGAGAGTTAAAATGAGATATAGAGGCTTCCTGCTCTGGCCTGGATCACAGCGATGCCTCTCTGTTGCAGGGGTGTGACCATAGCAGAGCAAAAAGCTGAAACAACAAACTGAGAACGCTGACACAGGCCAGGTCACCCATACAGGGCTCATAAGCCAGAACTGCTTGTTTGAAAGTAAGTTAGAGCTGCAGGCTCGGAAAAGAGGACTGATGGTAATAGAGGTCAGGGAGGTTTCAAGAATCTAATAATGGAGGTTCCTTCAAGCTGATATTTCCCTTCAATAAACTGCAACCTGAATGCCTTTAATTCTCTCTTTTGTCCCCTGCCCAACACCCTCTATGAATATTTTAATTTCTCTTTAAACCGTGACTCTCTTGGATTGACATAATCTTGCAGAGCCAGACCTAATTTTGTCAAATACACAGCAGTCTGGATGAATTTGAGTATAAAAGTTGATTCAAAAGTAGGCAGAAATCACAGTGGACTGTTAGAAAAGAGAGAAAATGCAAAAGGAACTTTGTACCTAAACTACCTAACTACATAGTAGGTATTGTTTCCAAGTACGCACAATCTGACAGCTAAAAAAAAAAAAAAAGTCATCCTTGTTACTTAAACACCGATTCACAGTTGTCTTGACTTAAGGTGTATCGTATTCTTACCGTGTATCGCTGGATTGAGCGATACACGTGGTAGAGCTCAGCGAGATGCTGAAAACGTTCAAACTTCTTCAGCATTTCTCCCCTCTGTTCTTCACTTTCTGATTCAGACAAACAATGGTGAAAAGAAAAAAAAATGCATTAAGCATTTCAGTAAAAATGAGTTATGGCTGGTTGCTCTCAAGATACCTGTGCATCTTACCTTTGGCAATATCTAGACACTGCATAGACAGCATCCAGTAATAGTACCCTGCATCGTTGAACCTGTTCTCCACTACTGCATTCTGGGTAAGCTGCTCTAAGACTTTCACGGCCTCATTCTGAAGTCCAGCCTTGTGAAATGCTGAAAAATAAAAGCAGAAAAGTGGTAAAATACAGACTGGCTGCTCTTGAGGTAATGCTGAATTTACAGAAACAATTTAAAGCATAATTGTTATTTTATGTTTGGGGACACATGCAATTAAGTCCATTTAGACAATGACACACTTTTTGTAATTGAGCCTGTGGACACCACCGCAGTAGATTTAAATCAAACAATCAAGATGTGACTGAAGTGCAAAATTTCAGCTTTAATAAAAACAGTGTTACCTGTTTAAGAGTTAAAACCATTTTTATACATATTCAACTATTTTCAGAGGGTCAAAATGAATTGCAGTTTCACAGCGAAGTGAGACATTTCCCTTGTTATTCCAGGACAAAATAAGCAGATAAAAGATCTGGATTGAGTCTAAGTGTGACGCTTTCATTTCGTAGCTTATGAGTTTCAAAAAGATGCCGATGCAAGTGAGAGAAGCCATCATTAGGCTGGAAAAAAGAAAATAACCCTGTCATAGAGAGCGATAGCAACAGTGTTAGGAGTGGCCAAATCAATAATCTGGTTCATTTTTAGCACAAATGACTTCACTGACCAGTTCATCAACACCAAAAACGCCTGAAAGACCACAGAAGGAAAGTGCATGTTGACAGAATTATTTACATGGTTAAGAAAAACAACTTCACAACATCTAACTAAGTCAAGAACACTCTCGGGGAGGTGGGCGTATCGTTTTCAAAGTCTGCAATCAAGAGACGCCTTTGTGACTGTAAATACAGAGGGTTTACAACAAGCTGCAAACCACTGGTTACACTCAGGAACAAGAAGCAGTGTTATGGCATGGGCATGTATGGCTGTCAGTGGAACTGGGTCACTAGTGTTTATTGATGATGTGACTGCTTAAGTGTACAGGACTATAAACTCTGCTCAGATTCAGCCAAATGTTGAAAAACTAATCTGACAGCACTTCAGAGTGCAAATGGATAATGATCCAAATCATACTGCAAAAGCAACCCAAGAGTTTCCAAATGGCATGTGAGAACGGGAATGGCCCAACAGTCACCTGATCTCCCAAGAGAGAATGTTTTTCTTTTACTGGAGACAAAACTGGAGGAACGAGCACGAGTGTCTGTAGTAAAAGCCTATCAGAGCATCTCAAGGGAGGAAACACAGCACTTGCTAACGTCTATCAAGATGTGACTGGAGCACAAACTTTCAGCTTTAATAAAAATCTTTCATTACCTGTTTAGGATTGAAAACCATTGATATATTTTTTGGATGAGTGACGAAATGTTTCTCCCACTGAAAATGCTTCATCTACATGAACAGAATTAACTTTAGGGCATTTATATATTTCCATCCATCCATTCTCTTCCACTTATCCTTTTCAGGGTCGCAGGGGGGACTAGAGCCTATCCCATCTGCCACCCAAACATGGGGAGAACATGCAAACTCCACACAGAAAGAACCCGGCCTGATGGTGAAATTAAACTCAGGACCTTCTTGCTGTGAGGCAACAGTGCTAACCACATTGCTGCAAATATCTCTCTCTCTCTCTCCCCCCACAGGAACTCAATGGGGATGTGGCGTACAACACTAGAGGCCAACTCCAAGCCCATAGCACAAGTCACCATCAAGTGCGGGATCTACCAAGGAGATGCTCTGTCCCCACTGCTGTTCTGCATAGGCCTGAACCCCC